>NC_134357.1:574055791-574355791 GCF_048569485.1 Anomaloglossus baeobatrachus | reverse complement strand
AAGTCACTGATTGGGTATGTTGGTCTTTGCCCACATGCAGGCATAAACAGAACATTTCTGGTGTTAGGGTTTACACACTACATCTTATAACAATGTTTTTACCCCCAGTGAAAGCCATTCAAACACTGCAAGTGGCTCACACTGTACTGAACACCAAGTGTAACCAATCACTTTGATACTAGATCGAGTGGCTAGGATACATATAGCACCCTGATACTAGATCGAGTGGTTAGGATACATATAGCCCCCGAACTCCAAACTCAAACATTGATTTATTTTTTTTATAAAGTCTGTGTTCGGTACAAATTTTATTGTTCCGGTTCACTCAGCTCTGCCCACAAACCCGTATAACAGTTTAGATTATGGGTGTAGAAGAGAACAGAACTAAAAGGGGTATATCTCTTGGTGAAGAGCAAGTAACATTTATGATATCTATGCTGGGGTTTTGTGAAGGGATTCTGTCAATAAGTGTTTACACCTTAATTAAAAATCAGGATAATATAAAGTATAAAGAAACACTAGGTATGGGGAAGTACCAAGTAAAAGGGAAGGGAAACCCTGTGCCTAGGGAAGGGGGAGATAGTGACCTCTGACAAATCCTACTGCTGGGCCCTGTGTTCCCTCACCATCCTTGATAGGTTCCACACCTATTTGCCGAGCCAGATACCTGACTCTAGCCTGACCCTCATCTGAGCCCTAGGTAGGGAGTGGATGGGATGAGGTCTTCATCAATTCCACTAGGCACTAAAGGACACACAGAGATAACAAACAAGAGAAAACAATAACTTATCTCTAGACGACTCAGTAAGACGTTCAGTAAACTGAGCAACAACAATCCTACTGATGCATGCAAGCCACCTGCTTGCATCCAGAGCTTTTGAAGGAACTGAATATCACCAGCACAAGTCCAGGGAAAAAGAAAGTATTTAAGCCCAAGGGGAATTACAGATGATTAGCAACTGAAGGAAAGAGGAGCTACCTTGGGTGCTAAAGGGAAAAGGATGAAAACCCAGCAGAGGAGATACCTAGTACAAAATACTAAAGTACTACTGACAACAGGAATAATAGAAAGTCAGGGACCATTTTGCACAGCCAGACACTGTGATCTTCTGTGAGGTAAATCCTGAGATATGATGAGAATTATGACATTCAGTCATGTCAGTCAGCTACTCCCTGATGTCAACCCCCTCCCTTCCCACACAGAGATTCCCCTCAGATCACTCAGCATCTGGGAAGGTGTCAAATCCAATTACACTGCCAAGCCAGAGGAAGACCCCCTGGGGGGATATGTCCATTCATCAAAGGAGTGGGTGGGAAACGGGAAAACCCTGAGAAGCTTCAAAGGGATTCAAGACCCTTGTTCCCAGCAGGAGTTCATATTCCCGACTCCATAACGTCATACACAGTTATGATATTACCATGCGTCTGAGCCATACACCCCCTACATCGTTAAAATTGGAACTTCGAGACGCATCTTTGCATACCCTTGAATTCTTTGTCGCGCTCTGGGGCAGTGAGATACAGAGAACTGCAAGTAGGAGTCCGGTAGAGGAGTCGTGCTTGGACTCAGTAGTCAAAGGGGACACAGATAGATGTGATGACACCAGAACCGTCCCGATCGGACCTCCCAGTCCGGAGTTGCGGATAATATTCACTTTGGGATATTATTTTAGACTCAAGACGGGTGGGGCAGTACGCCCCTGCGAGGTCACCAAATGGGAGGGGACATGGATTGTAGCCAGTTTGATAAAGACAGTGTGGACATTCTTGGCTTGTCTTTACTCGGGGGTCGTGTGTACTATACACATGTGAGAAAGTCCATGGAACCCTGGTCGAATGGCACCCCCCCTGTAGCCAGACGAATAAGGTAATTGATACAACTGATATCTGTGTGTGACCCCGTCTTATCTGTAAATGTACTCTGACATATATATATATATATATTCTGTAATTTCCATATTGTATATATTGTAGTATCTAGTGTGCTCTTACAGCAATTAAAAATATATAATTTAATCTTGGGCTGTTCTGTTATCTCGATCCTGAATCCCACGTCTGTGGGATTGGCTTAATAGTTATCGTAATCGATTGGTGGCAGCGAGTTTATGCCAAGGATCACTGTGGGGCAACCAGTGAGATCTGGGGAGGTTTAGATATATTCCGCCTGTGGGAGTCGGGGGAATATATACCTTACTCTCACCGGGAACCCTTCAATCATTGTCATAGTAGAATAGCAGCCTCCGGTTTATTGTCGGGCAATTCCATAATTGGCCTGACTATAACAGGGGCGCTAAAGAGCGAGTCACGTGTTCTGTTGGGTGGGAAGGGGGAGTGTAACTTCCTCTTCCTCCCCCCTTTTTGTGACACCTTCTATTGCCAGACACTAAAGGTCTCTCTGTTACCCATGACAGACAGGGACTCTGATTCCAATGATGTTTCATTTACTGGGCTGCTTGCTGTAATTTTGATAAAATCACTGTATGATCGCTAGGGGATTATCACTAGAGAGCTAGAAAACTGCTGACATGTATTCTCTATCTCTATTAGCTCTGTATAACCCCGCCCTCACTTGATTGGCAGCTTTCTGTCTTTGCTCATTGTCCACAGCTGCCAATCAGTCGTGTGGGTGAGGTTATACACGACAGCATTTAGAAAACTGGTAAATCTTAAGCAAATCAAAAACTTTAGCAAGCAGCCATATAAGTGACACATCGCTGGAATCAGGGTCTCTGCTTATACAGGTCGATTGAACACAAGTTACAGGTATCTTTATTCCTCTTAATCTGTAAACCACATCCACAGTCATAATCTATTAAATGTTATATAGTATATGAAAAGTAGACTGTGTTTATAAAAATAAACAACAGATATTACAAAAGAGTAAAAAAAACAATACAGCATATACAATTACATAAAATAAAAGGGAATAACGAAAGAAAATTGCTGAACCTGGGTCACAGTAATGGCTTCAGATTTATGGAGGGAAGGATTCTAATGGAACGTAGAACAATACTACACGGCAATGTTCCTTTCTTTAAATGAGGAATATAATTGGCAATAGCTTTTACTAACACAAGTTACACCCACATACTTCCCCTCTGGTGACTCATAACACGGCTGGAATTCAGATATCTATAGTATGTGTCTCAGTCTTAGAAAATTATGAGATTCCCAACTTTTACAATATCTTCACCCCTGGAGGTCCCAGGCGGGAAATATTACTGTCATCTTTCCTATCTTGATTTTATCTGTTCATAGATGAAAATATATATGCAATGTCTCCTATCTGGCCAATATCCAATTGGCGGGCCCCCGACCGTCAAGCAATGATGTAGAACGATGCTTTACAATCTTCAAATTATTACAAATTTGAAAATATGACTTTCCTATCTATGATATACTGCTCAAAAATATAAAGGGAACACAACAATTTAACATGGTATGTTAGGGTTCCCTTTATTTTTTTGAGCAGTATATCTTTTGTTTCCTCCTATAGAAAATATAAATTGAGGTTTTATGAGCTATATATATATATATATATATATATATATATATATATATATATATATATATATAGCTCATAAAACCTCAATTTATATTTTCTATAAGAGGAAACAAAAGATTTGAATTTCTCTGCTATTTTTATTTATTTTTATTTTTTTTTTATCCCCTTGAAAGCCAAGGTCATTTATTGGACACTTACCTCGACTTGGTGCGTGAAGAATTTAATAAAAACAGAAATATTACACTCCCATCTACACAAAATACCTAATGGAAAAGAAAAGGTGGTCCTAAAATCATTATGCAAGGATTCAAATATAGTAACTATTAGCCGACAAGGGGGATGGAATAGTCATCCATAACAGAGATGTCTGTATAAAGCGGGCTTTACACGCTACAATAAATCTTACGATGTGTCGGCGGGGTCACGTCGTAAGTGACGCACATGCGGCATCGTAAGTAATATTGTAGCATGTAAAATCTACATGCGATTGCGATTGAACGAAAAACCGTTCATCGCATGCACGTCGTTCAAAACCTAAAAATTGTACGTCGGGTTGTTCAATGTTCCCGAGGTAGCACACATCGCAGTGTGTGACAACCCGGGAATGATAAACAGATCTTACCTGCGTCCCGCGGCTCCCGCCTGCAATGCGGAAGGAAGGAGGTGGGCGGGATGTTTACGTCCTGCTCATCTCCGCCCCTCCGCTTCTATTGGCCGGCTGACGTGTGACGTCGCTGTGACGCCGAACGTCCCTCCCACTCCAGGAAGTGGATGTTCGCCACCCACATCAAGGTCGTATGGAAGGGTAAGTACGTGTGACTGGAAAAAATCGTTTGTGCGACACGGTCAACAAATTGAACGTGCCGCACATACGATGGGGGCGGGTACAATTGCATATGATATCGTATGCTTAATCCTAAGGTGTAAAGCAGGCTTTAAGCTATGTGCGCACGTTGCATCTTTGTGGTGACCACAAAGATGCACGTTTTTGACCCCCAAAAAATACCTGAAGCTCACAGCAAGCGCCATAGAACATTTCTGCCCGCTGTGAGCTCCACGCACGAGTGAAGTGAGTGGTGCGGTCAGCGGGGACATCACTCAAGTGACCAATGGCCATAGCTGGAGTCCTCCACCTGTGACAGCAAATCACCCAAGTGACTGAAGTGAGCCATGCAATCAGTGATTTTCAGTCATAGATGGAGGACTCCAGCTGTGGCAACGGCAAATCTGACTGACATCTCCGCTGATTGCGCGGCTCACTTCAGTCACTCGGGTGATTTGATGTAACAGGTGGAGGACTCCAGCTGTGGCCGTGGCTAACCTGAGTGACGTCCCTACTGATTGCGTGGTTCATTTCAGTCACTAGGGTGATTTGCTGTCAAAGGTGGAGGACTGATAACCCGAGTGACTCCCCCGCTAAGCTCACGGCTCACTTCACTCGTGCGTGGAGCTCACAGCAGGCAGTCATGTTCTACAACGCTTGCTGTGAGCTTCAGATGTGGCAGTCGTGGAAGCATCGTGGGACCTCGTGTGGATTACATCAGACCTGGGTGTTTTTGGGGTTAATAAAGTGGTGAAAGAGGGTCCTTTTTTTGTCTTTTTTTTCAAATAAATTTTTTTGGTGTTTGTGTTTATTTACTTTCACTTACAGATTAGTGATGGGGTGGAAAGTCTCACAGATGCGTTCCGTTACTAAACTAGGACTTAGTGGCTGCTGTGGACTGCCATTAACTCTTGCCACCGCACCAGGGCAATTGGGAAAAGCTGGGTAAAGTGCTGGGATTGTCACATATAATGAATGCGACAATCCTGGGCGGCTGCTGGCTGATATTTTTAGGATTCGTTGCGCCCAATAACTATTGGTATCGCCAGCCTGAGAATACCAACCCCCAGCTGTTAGGCTTTAACTGTGATGGTATCATAATATGGGGGGATCCTATGGCAATTTTTTATTGATTTATTTTACTTGTACAATATAGACCCGCCCACCGGCGTCTCTAACTGGAAGCCTCAGACAGGCTGTCGTGGGGCGTCAACTGACTGCAACCAATCACAGACACCAGTGGCTGGGGGAAGCGGTGAATATGTATGAGGTTAATGAGTGGCCCGGGAAGAAGAAAGAGAGGCCACGGGAGCAGTGTTACAGCCAAGCCGGTGATCAGTGAGTATGAAGCACTTGCTACTACCCCCTTTGCGCTTTCTCCTACCCCGCCTGGCCAGATATCAAGGATCAATACCCTGCCGACCCCGAGTCAGCGGGTGATTGATCTGCCAGTCCTCCGAAACACATGGACAAAATGCAAAAAGAATTGACATGCTGCATCTTTGTGGACACCACAAAGATACAGAAAAAAGAAACTGCAACAAAAATGAAATCTCAGACTTTACTGGGGAAGGAAATGCATGCAGTTTTGGGACAGCTGATTGGTGGAATTCGAATCCGTGATAAATGATCTACGCTTCAATAAGGAGTAACAGGAGTCTCCGAAACCACGCCCCCTGAAGAAGCGGACCTGTATCCGTGAAACGGTCGTAGAGGCTGGAGCCTGATTGCACTCGGCACTTTCAACCCGCATGGGTAATAGCAGAGCAAATCACTGATGCTGTTTGTGTATCTATCACTGCTCGCTCATATACTATGCACTTTATTTCTGAGCTGCGGGCAGTGGCAGGCGTAATCTATTTGCACTTAGCACTTTGTAAACCCACATTGGAAATAGTGTTATAATAGTGGCAGAATAGCATTTTTGTTTGCTTATTTGCTTTCATGTTTTTTGTTTATTGCACATAACCCTGTATTGCTCTGTATAGATGTGATGTTTAAGTCTCATGTAATATGGAATGGTGTGCAGAGCATTGCTTTTCATGTTGAAAGGACTTTGTTACAAGACTTTGTGATATATGACCTGCACACTAATCTAATTGCAGATTGAAACCTGAGTGGAGGTGCTTTAATTACCATTGTTTGTGCCACTGCTGAAGGCTCATATATTATCCTTGTATCCGTGTATTTTACCACTGAATGAATAATTGTTGATCCTTCTCTGTTTTAATGTATGCACTTTATACTTTAATCCCTTCACGACCGCGGGCAGTAAAATTACGTCCTATTTTAACGTGACTTAACGACCAGGGACGTAACTTTACTGCCTAAAGTTCATTTGATTGCCGTGACCATAGCAACAGCTTTCAAATGATGTCCCCTGCTGTTTCTTACAGCAGGGGACCTTTGCTTGGCATCGCCACCCCCCATCGACGATCGATGTGATTGGCTGTTCAAATCTGAACCGCCAACCACATCGTTCGCACTAATTTCGGCAAAAATAATGCCTGAATTAGTGCGATACTGTGAGATCCGGCTATGAGATACTGTAGCAGCTGCAGCATATCATAGGTGGACCTCAAACATGTCGCCCCCAGCCCCTGCAGCACTGATTGGAGCGATCGGGCTATGATGCGCAATCGCTCCAATCAGTGTGCAGTGGGGCGGTGTGATCTGCAGGTGGCCGCCCTCCCCAGGCCTGTGCTGGTCTGGGAAGCCCTCCCCCAACATGTATGCAGCGTGGACTGGCTGGTACTTGTGGTACCACCCCACCGCTGCTACCGCCGCCGCTGATATCACCGCTTCTGCTCCTGCTCCACGTGAGTACTGTGCTCACCTTGCAGCCCGTGCGCGCTCCCGTGACGCCCCCTGCGCCCCTGCGCGCTCCCGTGACGCCCCCTGCGCGTTCCCGTGATGGCCCCTGCCCTTGCCCCCCTGCGATCTGCCCCCCTACGCCCCGACTGCCCCCCGACATCCCGATCTGCTTCCCCCATGATCTCTATTCTGCTTCTGCAGCTCCTCCGGTCTCCGTCTCCCCCTCTGCTCTCCCCCCTTTGCTCTCCCCCTACCCCTCTGCTCTCTCCCCCCCCGACGTCCTCTTACCTGTCTTCACCGGGTCGTCCGAGGTCTTCACTGGCCCGATCACATCTGCCTCCATCGCTGGGTCCTTCCTGGGTATTCTGCAGAGCTGTCCAACGTCCTGCCTGCTGCTCCTGTAAAGCTGTCCATCTCGTTTGTCTTTTGTTCCTCCTGCAGTTCTTCTGGTCCTGCTAATCCTCTGGGTACTGTGAGTATAACTTTTTTTTTTCTCCTGTATCCCCTGTCCATTTTTACACCTCATCCGTCCGTGCGTCCCGCCGAGCGCTGATCAGGGATGCACATAACGTACCTGCATCCCTGCTCAATTTTTGGCGTGACTTTTTTTTTTCCGTATCCCCGACGCTTTTTGTATTGCATCCGTCCGTGCGTCCCGCCAAGCGCTTATCAGGGATGCACATAACGTATCTGCTTCCATGGTCAATTTTTGGCGTGACTTTTTTTTTTCCGTATCCCCGACGCTTTTTGTATTTCATCCGACCGTGCCTCCTGCAGCGGCCGATCAGTGCACCGCGTCTGTGTGTTTGAAAAGTCAAATGGCGTTCCTTCTCTTCTGAGCCCCGCCATGCGCCCAAACAATTAATTTCCACCACATATGAGGTATCTGCGTACTCAGGAAAAATGGTACAATACGTTTTATGGTGCAGTTTTTCCTGATACCGTTGTAAAAAAAAAAGCTACCTGATTGATGCAAAAATTTTGTGGTAAAAAAAAAATAATAATTTTCACGGTTCAACGTTATCAACTTCTGTGGAGCCCCTGGGGGTACAAGGGGCTCACCAAACATCTAGATAAATTCCTTGAGGGGTCTAGTTCCAAAATGGGGTTATATGTGGGGGAGCTCCACTGTTTAGGCACCATAGGGGGTGTCCAAACGTGACATGGCATCCGCTAATGATTCCAACCAATTTTGCTGTCAAATGGTGCTCCTTCTCTCCTGAGCCCCGCCATGCGCCCAAATAGTTACTTTCCACCACATATGAGGTATCGTCGTACTCAGGAAAAAATGCACTATAAATTTCTTGGTGCATTTTTTTCCTGATACCCTTGTGAAAAAAAGCTACCTGGTTCAAGTAACAGGTTTGTGGTGAAAAAACAAAAAGTGTATTCATGGCTCAACATTATCAACTTCTGTGGAGCCCTTTGGGGCTCGCTAAACATCTAGATAAATTCCTTGAGGGGTCTAGTTTCCAAAATGGGGTCACATGTGGGGGAGCTCCACTGTTTAGGCACCATAGGGGGTCTCCAAACGTGACATGGCGTCCGCTAATGATTCCAACCAATTTTGCTGTCGAATGGTGCTCCTTCTCTTCTGAGCCCCGCCATGCGCCCAAACAATTACTTTCCACCACATATGAGGTATTGTCGTACTCAGGAAAAAATGCACTATAAATTTCATGGTGCATTTTTTCCTGATACCCTTGTGAAAAAAAAAGCTTCCTAGTTGAAGCAACAGTTTTGTGGTAAAAAAATGTTTTTTGTTTTCACGGCTCAACATTATAAACTTCTGTGAAGCCCCCAGTTGTTCAAAGTTCTCACCAAACATCTAGAAAAATTATTTGAGGGCTCTAGTTTCCAAAATGAGGTCACTTGTGGGGGAGCTCCATTGTTTAGGTACCTCAGGGGGGTCTCCAAATGCAACATTACGTCAGCTAATGATTCCAACCAATTTTGCTGTCAAATGGTGCTCCTTCTCTTCTGAGCCCCGCCATGCGCCCAAACAATTACTTTCCACCACATGTGAGGTATCGTCGTACTCAGGAAAAAATGCGCTATAAATTTCATGTTCCATTTTTTCCTAATACCCTTGTGAAAAAAAAGCTACCTAGTTGAAGCAACAATTGTCAAAAAATCCAGCACTCAAATTTTTATTTAAATTTTTATAGAACGCAATTTTGCGTCAAAAACGTTTCGGTCTTCCGACCTTCATCAGTTTAACACTATAACAGAAAAAAATATATTTAGAATCAATACAAATGTTTTCTCCAAAAAAAGAAATATTCATAACATTCTTAGCATTCAGAACGGCAGAATAATTTCATCAATTGACATTATAGCCATACAAATGGTAAACAAAAAATCAAACCTAATAATCTGTCAGGTGAGTTACTTCACTAGCAGAAGCATGTCCTCCTAAAAATAAGGGGAAAAAAATAAGTTGTATATGCTGAGCAAGAGAAAGGGAGACAAAGAAAGAAAGAAAAAGAAGAAAAAAAAAAAAAAAAAGGGGAAGAGGGAGAAACAAAAAAAGACAAAAGCAAGGAACCATACACTGCACCTTTAAAAAAATCAGTGAAAAGCTATGCAAAAAGAGAGCAATAGACAGAAGAGGAGAGAAAGCCATGTAAAGGTACTTTCACACTTGCGTTGTTTTCCTTCCGTTACAATCCGCCCTTTTGGAAAACAGCGGAATCCGTTAACGGATTCCGCTGTTTTCCATAGACTTGTATGGTTGACGGATTGTACCAAAAGGACCTGCGTTGCTTCCGCTGGGCGACGCTCCGTTGCTTCCACCCAGCGGGAGGAACACAGCATGTAACGTTGTTTTGAGCAGCGGAATCCTCTGGATTTCACTGCGCATGCTCTTTTTTTTTTTTTTAAATCACAAACTTTATTTTGGCTCGCGGTGGCCGAACGTTCAGCTGAGCGCCCGCCCGCCGGCATGCCCGG
This sequence comes from Anomaloglossus baeobatrachus, assembly GCF_048569485.1. Classification (NCBI taxonomy): domain Eukaryota; kingdom Metazoa; phylum Chordata; class Amphibia; order Anura; family Aromobatidae; genus Anomaloglossus; species Anomaloglossus baeobatrachus. The sequence continues at coordinate 574,345,697 of NC_134357.1, read as the reverse complement.
CCGCCAGCAAGTGACAGCGCTCAGCTGATCACCTGGCGGCCGGCTGCAGGGAGCGATCAGCTGATCACCCGGCGGCCGGCTACTGGGAGCGATCAGCTGATCACCCGGCGGCCGGCTGCAGGGAGCGATCAGCTGATCACCCGGCAGCCGGCTACTGGGAGCGATCAGCTGATCGTTCACAATAGTCTGCCGCCGGTAAAACTGTAAAAAAAAAAAATCAAAACGGATTCCGTTGTTTTGCAGCATCCGTTGCATCCGTTGTGCCACTATATGCAACACATCCGTTGCATCCGTCACACAACGCAATGCAACGGATACCGTTGAACGCAAGTGTGAAACTAGCCTTACAATCTCAGTAAGAAAATCCTATAGACAGGGAAACAAAGGCATAATGACACTCACCAAAAAGGCTCCAATTCGCATATAAAGATTCCAAGAAGATAAGAAAGTCTGCGATGTGTGTGATTTCACAGCATAATGGCCAGGTTTAAATAGACCGCTTGATTAGCAAATGACTGATAACGGAACGTCACTTCCGATCCGAAGGTTGGCAACATGCAAAACTGGATGGTTTGGCAATCACACACAGACGCAGACCACATTAAGCCACTAGATGTAGATAAGAAACACATAGTTGAATGGAGTAAATACAAATGCACCATGATTAAATAGATAATAAACAAAGACAGCAATTAGCCAGGTTGACATAAAGTACTTAATTTACAAATGACATAAGGCTATGTGCGCACAGTGCGTTTTTCGCTGCGTTTTTGCGCGTTTTTCGGGTGCGTTTTTGGCCTCAAAACTGCATGACTTTGCTTCCCCAGCAAAGTCTATGAGTTTTAATTTTTGCTGTCCGCACACAACTGATTTTTTAAGCTGCGTTTTTGAGCTTGAAAAAAAAAATGGACATGTCAATTCTTTCCTGCGTTTTTCTGCGTTTTTCCGCCCATGCAATGCATTGGAAAAACGCAGCAAAATGCAGAGATCAAAAACGCAGCAAAACGCAGCCAAAAATGCACCAAATCACGGTATAAACGCATGCGGTTTTTGATGCGTTTTTTCGATGCAGGTGCGTTTTTGTGCGTTTTTAGCGGCCAAAAACGCACAAAAACGCAGCGTCAAAAAAACGCAGCGTGCGCACATAGCCTTACAGAATGTCACTTAAAGACAAGCCCAAAGAACCATACACTGCACCTTTATAAAATCAATGAAAAGCTATACAAAAAGAAAGCAATAGAGAGAAGAGAAAGCCATGTAACAATCTCAGTAAGACAATCCTGTAGACAGGGAAATAAAGGTATAAAACCGCTAAGCCTCAATGGAATGCATATAAATGGGCTAAATGACAGAACAAAATGTATCATGATTAATGGATTACAAACAAAAGCGGCAATTGGAGCCTTCTAGATGAGTGTTTACTCTAATGTGAAAATAAGAATGAAAACAATGCTGTCCGTTACAACAACAGAGGATAAAAGACCAAGATGTTCTACTGAGAGTACATATTACACAAATATAGAAATAAGGCTATTTAGTATGGAAATATTTATGAGTATGTAAAAAAACAAAAGGATTAAGAAAAAAAGAATATCTGAGGGCACCCACCAAAGGACCCACGGCGGCGGCGGCAGTCGGCGGATCCCCCGCAGCGGAGGAAGCGGTACCAACAGTGGCGCTATTCCAAGATAGCGGCCGCGCTCCAGAGACGCTGACAGGCAGACCAGGGCTGAAAGACGGGTCACCCGCGGCTGCAGCCCTGCCTGCCTCACCCTCCGCTGTGACTCTGATGGAACCGGGGAGCCCTTGTAACTTACCTGCGGCCGGCACCAGTGGAGCTGGGGGAGGTGCGGCGTGCAGGCGCGGGGCGCACGTGTGCTCTGGCCCAGAAGATGACTCACCGCTGCAGGCCCGAGCACTGAAGAAGCAGGCGCCACACGGAGAGGCTGAACTATAGGCACCATTGCCCCCATCTACACACACAAGCACAGTGGTCAGGGGAGAAGAGGGAGAGGCAGCTAACCCCGATGGACTGCCAGACTACAAGACTCAGGTACAGGGACCACAGGAGTACCTGGTGAGCGGGGCCCTAGCCAGAGGGGGGGGCAACATCATCAGCCAAGCGCCTTTACCAGGGGCCACACGACCCTCAGGGGGGGCTGGAGATAGAGGAGGGCCACTTGAATCTTGGGTGGCTGCTAGTGAGTCCTGGGGGATACGTCAGAGGGAAGCACCCCCCCTCCCCAGGTGGTCCACTGGATCCTCCTGGGCTGAGAGTCCGACAGGCGCAGGCGGGGACCTGGAATAGGGTACATTGATCCCCGTGAACGGAGGGCCCAGGGTACTGGGGACACCCCCAATTCATCATGCGTCCGTGCCACAGGTATGGGACGACATAAAGAACCCCCAAAGCATGCAGACACTGATATATGGTCCAGCTCCACAGGACTCTTTCTTTGCATACCCCAATATGTCTCACGCTGCCGCCTCGATGGGCGAGGATCACCCGGCATCCTTGGCAGACCTGCGGTCACTGTTACAAGCGATCCCCACCAAGAACGACATTTCAGCACTGGCTAATCAAGTGGTGGCAGAGTGTAAACAAGAATTTATCCAACTGCGGCAGGATCTCTCCTCACTTACTCACAAGGTGACACCCTGGACAAGCAGCAATCAAATTCTCAGGTGTCTATTCAATCTATCCAAGAGACTGTAAAAAACCAATCCAAGCAATTATTTGCCCTTCAACAACATGTAGATGACTTGGAGAACAGAAACAGACGGAATAATCTACGTGTTAGAGGTCTCCCGGAATCTATTGCTGCTCCTGATATTCCTGCTGCTCTCCGTTCCATTTTTAATAATTTGCTAAAGAGGCCACCAGGTGCTTCCCTTGAACTTGATAGAGCTCATAGGGCTCTACGTCCTCCGGATCCAGAGGACCCCCGCACGAGAGATATCGTGTGCAGAGTGCATTTTTTTTGCTGTAAAGGAGGCCATTCTACAAGCAGCCAGGAGGAAACAGAACCTGTCATATAATGGCTCTACCATTCGCATAATGCCAGATCTCTCACGGCACACCCTGGCCCAACGTGCGACGCTTAAACCCCTTCTTGATGTTTTAAAAGAGAGGGGTCTACCATTCCGGTGGGGATTTCCATTTTCCTTATCGGTACAGAAGGACTCCCGATGGATGGTCCTGCGTTCCCCAGAGGACCTCCCGGCTTTTACTGAGAGCCTGAATCTGCCTACAATCTCTATTGCAACCTGGCCGACTACTCTACTCCAGCCCTGGGTACTCAGGGGACAGCTTGCCTCTTCCAGACCAACCCCACCTCCTGAGTCCAGCAGGGGGCTACCTCTGAGAGGAGAGCGGGGTCGTAGGGCAGGCCGTCCTCGGTGACCGATATAGATGAGATCAGTGGTGGAGCACGCCTTTATAACTTATACCACTTACAGTCATTTGAGTTATTTGTTTTTCACACGTTGCCTCCCAGTCTATTCATCGCCCGTATTGCATAAGCATTTGATACTTTTGCCGGTGCCTATGGTTATCCTTAATCTTTTTAGTATATACAGAGCTCTGCTTGGTTATGTCTGACATCCTTTTTCCCCAAATAGGTCGGGATACTCTGTCTTGCCTAGACGAGGCGGATATGTTCCCTAGGAACGTTTGTTCGGATTTAGTCTACTGTGCAAGGGTTTTTTTGCCTGCTGTTCTCCTTGTTTTCTTTTCTCTCTTCCTTTTTTCCCCCGCTACATTATACCTACCTCAAGTCTTCTATTCTCTCTATCTTCGGCGGCCGGGCTGATCGTGTTCGATCCCCTCTCTTATATATCTCTAATGTCCTATTCTTCTATAGATGGCGGACCTAACCATCGCTTCTTTCAATGCCAGGGGCCTCAATGTTCCGGAGAAAAGGACACAGATACTGTATCATCTTCATAAACGGAAGGTGAGAATAGCGTGTCTCCAGGAGACACACTTCAAACAAGGACATACCCCTATTCTTAAAAATAAATATTACCAGACATGGGTATCCTCGGATAACCCAGACTCCCGCTCTAAAGGTGTGGCGATAGCCATCAATAAATCCCTCCCACATCAAATCCTAAAGTGCACGACAGATAGTCTTGGAAGATCTATTATTCTCTCGCTGAGGGTAGGGACTCACATCTTCACGATAATTAATGCGTACGCCCCGAATCAAAAACAGGACAGTTTTGTTTCTCGTCTGATCGACGCCGCGATCCCCTTGATACAGGGTACGGTGATTTTATGTGGCGACCTTAATGTCACCTTCGACCCCACATTAGACAACTCCAAGGGTAAATCTAACATTGCATACACCACCATTAAACGTATTAAAAAAGCTTTACTGCACATTCAATTGTTCGACACCTGGAGAATACAACACCCGTCGGACTGAGACTATAGTTTCTATTCCCACACTCAGGACTCATATAGTCGTCTTGATTACATACTAATACAACATAGCGTTCTTCCTTGGATCCAACACACGGGAATGGATAACATACTGTGGTCAGACCATGCGCCGGTTTATTGCACGATTGAGATCCCCTCTCTTTCGGCCCCTAGAGGGTCGTGGCGGCTGAATGAGTCGTTGCTACTGGATGAGCTTTGTGTTACTGATATTCAGACCTCTGTTGCAAGGTTCATGGAGGACCACTCAGTAGATAACACAGCCCCCACTTATAAGTGGGAAGCATTGAAATGTGTCCTACGAGGTATTTTTAAGCACGGGTCCCAAATCAAAAAAGAAAAGGCCCAAGACATAGTAAAAGCTCTCCATAGGGTTTCTGAACGGGAGCTCATCCACAAGCGAACCTTATCGGCCACAAATTTACAAGCCCTTTTACAAGCTAGGTTCGAGGTTAAAAAACTGCTTGATTCCTCATATAAGCGTCTAATACAGGTGGGAAAGGGGAGGTTTTATGAGTTTGGGGATAAACCCGGCAGATTGTTGGCTAATGCGCTGAGGGAAGAAAGAGCCCATACCCTCATTCCCTGCATCAAGAACTCACGCGACAAATTACTTTATGCCACCCCAGAATTCAAATACCTTTCACGACTATTAATCCAAGCTATATAATTTACTTGTTGTTTACTTGTTGAGCCCTTTAGGTCGAGTGATGGGTGTCCTTCAATGCCCTCACCTTTTAGATGTCTTGACAGCTCTATAATTGATAACCTAGAAAGCCCATTTTTATTGGATGATTTATTGGCACTGATTCACGACACTCCTGGTAATAAGAGTCCTGGACCCAATGGGTTCCCCGCCAAATTTTATAAATCCTTTTCAGAACAACTAGCGCCTCTAATGCTCCTTTCCTTTAATTCAATTTCGGACTCTGTCCCCTTTCCGCCCCATTGCACCACGGCTCATATTTTACTACTTCGTAAGGCCGGAAAAGACCCCACGGCGTGTAGCAGTTTTAGACCGATATCACTCTTTAATGTAGATTTAAACATTTATGCCAAGCTTTTGGCAAATAGACTTGGCCCTTTGCTCCCTGACTTGATTCATTTTGATCAGGTCGGGTTTGTCCCGGGTAGAGAGGCAAGGGACAACACCATAAAAACCCTGGATTTAATCCAACACGCATATACTAAAAAACTTTCTTTGATGTTGCTGTCTTTGGACGCCGAGAAGGCTTTCGACAGAGTCTCCTGGCAGTCACTCTCACAGACCTTGGACCATATAGGCCTGGGACCATTTTTTTCGTCTAAGATTATGGCTTTATATCATTCCCCGACTGCATACCTTAAGATTAATGGCACTCTGTCGAAACCCTTCTCCATCCGAAACGGGACCCGGCAGGGATGCCCCTTGTCACCTTTACTATATGTTTTAGTCATGGAGCACTTGTTGTCGGCCGTTCGGATCAACCCGGACATACGGGGAATTGGGATAGCCAATCGGGAGCATAAATGCGCCGCCTTCGCCGACGATCTTCTTGTATATCTGTGTAATCCCTCACATCCCTCCCATCCTTAATGATGGAGCTAAACCGGTTTAGTAAGTGGTCCAATTTTAAAATTAATTTTGATAAATCAGAGGCCCTAAATATCTCTTTACCCCAAGCAACTGTGAATGCTATAAAACCAAACTTCCTCTTCAGATGGCCACCCCACGGCAGTATTGGATATTTGGGCATCAAGATTCCATCTGACCTGACCAGGCTCTTTCAATTAAACTACCAAAGTTTTCTGTCAAGGCTCGAGGGTGAGTTAGCTCTATGGCACAGAGGTACTCTTTCATGGTTCGGCAGGATCAGCACACTCAGGATGACTGCTCTGCCGAGATTGCTGTATTTGATACAGACAGTTCCGGTCTATGTTCCGGCAACCTATTGGGCCAAGATGCAGCGCGTATTCAATCAATTTGTTTGGTCTAAGAGGCGTGCCCGTCTAGGGAGTAGCGTCTTAACTAGGACCAAGAATGCGGGAGGAACGGGACTGCCTGACTGTAGGCGGGACTACTTGGCAGCCGCTCATGCCAGGGTCTTGGACCTTTTGCATAATTCTGGTTCTAAGCTTTGGGTTTGCCTGGCACAGGATATGTGCCCCTTATCGTTACCGACCCTGCCATGGACCTGGCCGCTCCTCACCAAACATAAGATTGAGATGTCCTTTAGCACTAAACAAACATTGAAAACGGTTCACTCTGTGTCATCGCGCATTCTCATGATCCAGCCTAGAGGGCCCCTTATGCCACTAACTGATAACCCAGAGTTTTTACCGGGAGCATCATCCAACAATTTTCTAGGAAGCACGAAACTGAACCCCCTGAGATTAAATCGGGTGGCCCCGGGGGGGTCCCTCTTCCCACTATATATTATATACTGTATATGATATTTTTTATATATAATATATATATATATATCTCTATATATATGTATCTAGCTCAGAATTCCCTGCCTCACCAGCTTTGATAGCAGCTGTTTCTGCGCTAATTAGGCCTGTGACTAGTTGCAGGGGCCGTTGTTTCCCCAGACTAGTCGGCTATCTTTCCATGCTATCCCACCTCTGTAGGCATAATAACATGATTTCCACAAGTCGACGTCACCGCTAGCTCCTGGAAATTTTGAGCATTCGCGCCGCTGTGCTCACTCACCCACACGTCCCGGCTACAGAGAGGCGCACTGAGCATGGTCAGAGGTGCAGAAGCTGTTCCTCCAATCATGTACAGTGCACCTGTGTGTGTATATATATATATATATATATATATTATATGTGTGTTTTTTACAAGAGTAGTGGCAGACTGTGGAAAGTTTGCGGGGTGGAGGCAGAGCAAGGGTGGAGCCTGGGCGGAGTCTCAAGGGGGCCCCATAATTTTGCCAGTATGGGGCCCTGAAATTTAGTTCTAATTTGAAAAGCGTTACAAAAGGAAAAAAGGAAGGACACCTCCTGCAAATCACCTGAGTCTGTACTGTTAGGTTGACCTAACGATCACAGCTGTTGCCAGCGATGTCAGAATGCAGAGAGGGTACCAATGACCCCCCCTCTGCTACTCCGTCTCAATGAAAACAAGCGGACGCTGTTATACACATAAGACTGGAGATGTGCGGCTCCGAATAGAAAATGTATTGATATTGTTTACATTACAAAGTTATACAAAGTTGATTAGGGCGTAACTATGCAACATACATATTCATTAAAGGCATGAATTACATATTCCCAGCAAGAGAAATTAATATAATGACTTATACTCCCAGAACAAGATGTTTTTCAGTCGTCTCTAAGTCTAAACATTCTGCGTCCTTGAGGTTGGTCTCACAGTTTATTACGCAAATAAGTCTGGTTTGGTCTTGCCAGGGAGAATGAATTTCTATTATTTTCTAAGTCAGTGAAAAAGGTTCACTCACAATCCCCCCTATTGGCGTGATTGATGGACAGGGGGCTATCGAGAAGCTGTGGACTATAGAGAGAGCAGGCTAGCCTCCAGATATTTTCTGAGCCACGCATTGCTCAGGGAGTGTCGTCTCACATCCGTCACCCAGGACTGCCTGCATGCATCTCGATAGAAGTCTCATCATGATACGCCAAGGTGATTTCTAGAGGAAAGAGTAGAGAAGAGAAAAAAGACATATTAATGATTTCATACGGGTGCTGAATAATCATTGTATCTACACTGCTTCAAGCAGCGGGAAAACAAAGCCATTAGCAACTTGAACACTACATAAGCAACTAGTAAACAGAGTAACACTTGGTGTCATTGACTGATAGTCTATTGTAACAGCCTCCCCATTGAAGCACTTTGTTTATTGGGACTGGTATGGATAAGTATGGCATGGAAGAGGCTGTCACAGGTGCGTGTGTACATATCCAGCAGTCTGTGATCTCAAGTTTTTCAGCTAACACTTCATGATGGTTCTCAAAGGAATCCTCCTGTGGTGTAGAAGGCCCCAAAAAGGGAGTACACATAGAAATACTTATCAGCAGTATTAGGCCTTCTTGCAGTGGCTGGCATGGACTCATGTCGATCTCCCCTCAAGTTTGACGGAGGTTGGAGTGGTCAGCTGGACAGTCAAAGGCCCTTCGAATCGTGGCTCAAGGGTCTTTTTCACGTGCTTCTTTAGGTAGACCCGATCACCAGGCTTTAGAGAGTGGGTTCCTGGAATGGCATCAGGATCAGGTAGAGAAGAGTAGACCCTTTGGTGGGTTTCAGTTAGTCTCTTCTGCAGGGAAACAACATAAGACGTTAGGCTATCACATTGCAGGTGTAACTCCTGCGGGAAGTAGCATCCTAATCTGGGTGCACTACCAAAGAGTATTTCAAAGGGTGAGAGCCTGTGCTTTCCCTGCGGGGTAGTCCTTATAGAGTAAAGAACTATGGGGAGACATTCTGTCCATGGTCTACCAGTCTCCTCCACTGCCTTGGCTAGTTTGAGCTTTAGAGTTCCATTTAACCTTTCCACTTTCCCTGATAACTGTGAGTGGTAAGGCGTGTGTAAGGCTGACTGAATGCCTAACAGGGGCACAGGTGTTCTGGAAAACTTGTCCAGTGAAATGAGTACCTCGGTCTGACTCTATGACTTCAGGGAGTCCAAACCGAGGCACCAGCTCACAGGCCAATTTTTTTGCTGTAATTCGGGCCGTGGCTGAGCTTACAGGATAGGCCTCTGGCCATCCTGAGAAGAGGTCTACACAGACAAGTACAAACTTGTAGATGCCATGTTTTGGCAACTGTATATAGTCTATTTGTACTCTTTGAAATGGGGCAAACGTCTTTGGCATGTGTCTTTGCGGGGTTTTAGTTAGCTGGCCTGGATTGTGTTGTTGACAGATATGACAAGCTTTTATTCTCTGGGAGGCGTATTGTCTGAAGCCGGGGGCTACCCAATATGGTTGCATCTGGTTCATGATTGAGTTTGTGCTACCGTGTGTGGGGTAGTGGAGTACTTGGAAAATGGCAGGGAACCAACTGCGTGGCAGGACGGGAAGTCCGTTTAGGCGCCAAATCCCCTCCACCTTTTCTGCCCCCTTGGCCCGCCATCCGGCCTTTTCTTCCTCAGAGGCGTTTTCTTGTGTCTCAAAGAGGTTCTGCATTTCTTCCTCCATCATTGACACTGTTTCCGTCTCCTTCAAAGGGAGTAAGGCTGCTTGTTTTGCTGTTTGATCGGCCAAGCGATTTCCCGTTGCCTTGGGTGTGGGCAGCAACCTTTATGATTGCTAGCTGTTTTGGTATCAAGGCTACTTCCATTAGTTTCTTCACTGAGGCTCCATGCCTGATGGGATTTCCTATTGCTGTGAGGAATCCTCTAGTCTGCCAGATAGTGCCAAAATCGTGCACAATGCCGTGTGCATAGGCTGAGTCCGTGTAGATGTTCGCTGTTCGTTCTTCCAGAAACTCAATTGCCCAGATGAGAGCAAGAAGTTCTGCTTCTTGAGCAGATATGCGTGGAGGTAGCGGTTGTTTGGCTAAGACTGCATATAGAGTCACTACTGCAAATCCGGTGTGGAACTTGCCTGCTTCATCAGCGTATCTGCTACCATCCACAAAAAGTTCAAAGTCTGGATTTGTAAGCGGTGTTGCCTGAATATTGTGCAGGGGCTTTGCCTCATGTTCAATGAGTTCCTGACAATCATGATCAAATGGTGCACTGGTACGTTTGTCACTCTCTTCTGTCCTCTCTTCTGTCCTCTCTTCTAAACTTGTAATAATCAGCAAGGTTTAGACTTGTAACTCGAGCAAATGAGATGTTTGGGGGTAGCAACAGTGTGCACTGAAGTCTGACCTGTCTTGCCATGGAGAGGTGTTTCAACTGCACTTGATTGAGAACAGCATAGATGTAATGGCTGGTAAGGATGGTAGTCGGGAAATCGAATGAGATTTCAGATGCTTTCTGCAGTATGTTTGAAACTGCTGTAACAGCACGGACAGAGGTTGGTGCTGCTTTGGTGACGTTGTCAAGTTGAGAGGAGTAATACCCGATTATGTGATGTTTGTCCGTCTTCTGGGTGAGTACTCCTACGGCAAATCCTTGAAGCTCTGCTACGAACAGATTAAAGGTGAGATCATAGTTTGGTAGTGCCAGAGCAAATGCATCAATCACTAGTTCCTTGAGCTTTTGAAAGTTATGTCGAGCTTCTTCTGTAAGGGAGAAAGGAACATTCTGTGTGCAATCATACAGCGGTTGCATGAGTAGTGACGCATTGGGAATCCACCGTCTGCATTTATCTCTGCTTGCTTTGCATCCTACTTCTGCCAGAAAGGTCAGAAGGCTTATTGAAGCCGTTTTACATTCCTCTTCACTAGGGCAGCACAGTAGTAAATCATCCACGTACTGGTAGATGTACTGCGAGAGGTAGCGGGAGGGGGGATTGTCTCAGCTGCGGTGGCGTAATTCCAGGCTTGACTGAAACTTTTACTGTGGGCACTGGAAGTGTGCCGAGGTCAGTTTTTAATGTGGACCAGAGTTTTGCAGGAACTTCTAGAAGTATTGGATACGTGTTAACTTCACGTGTAACATCAGATTCTGGTTGATCTTCTATCATCTGGAGAGTGCACAGGACTTCTTCTGGGATATCTTCTGGAATTTGCAGGATAGCAGATCCATCTTCATTGTAGACAATCTGAGCTTGCAGTCTTGATAGTAGATCTGCTCCCACTAGGGCATCTCCACCCAGGGGGGACACTAAGAATTTAGACACGAACGTGTGTGGTCCCAGTTTCACCTTCAGTGGATGTGTTATTGGGATTATCTGGGCTTGTCCATCAAATCCGGATACTACAGTAGCTTCAGATGAGATGGGTCCTTCAGGCACCAGGTTCCTGGGGAGTATGGAGCGTGAGGCTCCTGAGTCCACCATAGCTCTTATTTCCTTGTTGCCAATGTGAAGGGGGACGTGTATAAATGGACCTCTGGCATCCCTATCCCGTGCTGCCGCAAGTCAGGCAGTCTTCTCCTCCTGACTCTCAGGTTGGTTTTGAGTGTCCCTCTTCTTCCTACAGTCTCTGATCACATGTCCTCTGACTCCACAATAGTAGCAGGTTGGTGCCTTCCTTCTTGTACCTTCTGGCTACCGTCCACTGCTGCTATGACAACTTTCTTGTTGCTCCTTTTATCCTTTGCGTCGGTTTCTAAGCCACTTGCTTTGTTAACTAGAAGATCTATGTCTTCCATGTTTCTCCATTCTAGGCAGCACGCTTTCAATCTTTCTGCCAGAGGTGCATGTATTCCATCCATGAAGGATCTTACCATCAGGCGACGTATCGCACCCGCTTGTAAGTCCAGCCCTTCATCTGCGAATGACTGCATCAATCTGTAGTAAAATGAGCTGACATTCTCCACAGGACCTTGATGCACTGGTCCCATTGTGCCCTTAGTTCTTTGCTCCTGGACGCAGAAGAGATTGAGTCTTATCATGAAGTCTTGGCCCGATTCCACATTACGGGTATTATCCGGAACATGTTCTGTCAGGTGGGCAGTGAGTTTGGCATACAGTTCGGGAGACATTTTAACTCTACACAAACCTTCCATGTCCAACCAAGTGCTTCTGTAGGAGACCTGTATTTGGTTCAGGTAACGTGAAAAACTGACTGGGTTTCTAGTCGGGTCTGGAGCATTTTGCAGGAAAGCCATCTGCTCAGCTGGAGTCCAGGGTATGTAGTCATCATACGTACGAGGAACTGCATCTCTGGGAGCATCTGGGTTTTGTGGATTAACAGGTGGTCTTATCAGGACTCTTCTTTCCACTACGGGATAGAGAGGCACTGGTGCTGTGGCTTGTAGCTTGTGCTGTGGGGCTCCACAGGCTAGGTACAGTTAGGTCCAGAAATATTTGGACAGTGACACAATTTTCGCGAGTTGGGCTCTGCATGCCACCACATTGGATTTGAAATGAAACCTCTACAACAGAATTCAAGTGCAGATTGTAACGTTTAATTTGAAGGTTTGAACAAAATTATCTGATAGAAATTGTAGGAATTGTACACATTTCTTTACAAACACTCCACATTTTAGGAGGTCAAAAGTAATTGGACAAATAAACCAAACCCAAACAAAATATTTTTATTTTCAATATTTTGTTGCGAATCCTTTGGAGGCAATCACTGCCTTAAGTCTGGAACCCATGGACATCACCAAACGCTGGGTTTCCTCCTTCTTAATGCTTTTCCAGGCCTTTACAGCCGCAGCCTTCAGGTCTTGCTTGTTTGTGGGTCTTTCCGTCTTAAGTCTGGATTTGAGCAAGTGAAATGCATGCTCAATTGGGTTAAGATCTGGTGATTGACTTGGCCATTGCAGAATGTTCCACTTTTTTGCACTCATGAACTCCTGGGTAGCTTTGGCTGTATGCTTGGGGTCATTGTCCATCTGTACTATGAAGCGCCGTCCGATCAACTTTGCGGCATTTGGCTGAATCTGGGCTGAAAGTATATCCCGGTACACTTCAGAATTCATCCGGCTACTCTTGTCTGCTGTTATGTCATCAATAAACACAAGTGACCCAGTACCATTGAAAGCCATGCATGCCCATGCCATCACGTTGCCTCCACCATGTTTTACAGAGGATGTGGTGTGCCTTGGATCATGTGCCGTTCCCTTTCTTCTCCAAACTTTTTTCTTCCCATCATTCTGGTACAGGTTGATCTTTGTCTCATCTGTCCATAGAATACTTTTCCAGAACTGAGCTGGCTTCATGAGGTGTTTTTCAGCAAATTTAACTCTGGTCTGTCTATTTTTGGAATTGATGAATGGTTTGCATCTAGATGTGAACCCTTTGTATTTACTTTCATGGAGTCTTCTCTTTACTGTTGACTTAGAGACAGATACACCTACTTCACTGAGAGTGTTCTGGACTTCAGTTGATGTTGTGAACGGGTTCTTCTTCACCAAAGAAAGTATGCGGCGGTCATCCACCACTGTTGTCATCCGTGGACGCCCAGGCCTTTTTGAGTTCCCAAGCTCACCAGTCAATTCCTTTTTTCTCAGAATGTACCCGACTGTTGATTTTGCTACTCCAAGCATGTCTGCTATCTCTCTGATGGATTTTTTCTTTTTTTTCAGCCTCAGGATGTTCTGCTTCACCTCAATTGAGAGTTCCTTAGACCGCATGTTGTCTGGTCACAGCAACAGCTTCCAAATGCAAAACCACACACCTGTAATCAACCCCAGACCTTTTAACTACTTCATTGATTACAGGTTAACGAGGGAGACGCCTTCAGAGTTAATTGCAGCCCTTAGAGTCTCTTGTCCAATTACTTTTGGTCCCTTGAAAAAGAGGAGGCTATGCATTACAGAGCTATGATTCCTAAACCCTTTCTCCGATTTGGATGTGAAAACTCTCATATTGCAGCTGGGAGTGTGCACTTTCAGCCCATATTATATATATAATTGTATTTCTGAACATGTTTTTGTAAACAGCTAAAATAACAAAACTTGTGTCACTGTCCAAATATTTCTGACCCTGACTGTATGTTTCACTCCAGTCCGGATTTTGTTGGCCACAGTTTGTGCAGGTCCATTCCGGGGATCCTGCTATTTTTGGAGTTGTTCCAGGAGTAGCTGACAGGTACGGAGGAGGCTGCTGTTGATCCTTATTAGCCTTCTTCCCAGCTTCTTCCCATGTGTCTGATTCTTCATGATATATCCAACCTTGATCGTGGGCTGTTTTTGCCATGTCAGAAAGAGTTCTGACTAGTTTAGTCCATGATTTATCTGCTATAACTCCTGCTCTAGTAGGTCTTATTGTGTCCCATTTGTTGGGGTCCAATTGATCCTTCCCCTTCAATCCAAATGTCTTAAAAACTTCCTTGGACTGACTGGCTGTTCTTTTGCCATAATAACACGTAATGAGATGTTGCAGGGTGCATCCAGCTCTTCTGTCTTTTGATATTCCTTGCCCCATTCTTCATCTATCTTCTTCAGCTTTTAGACCCTTGAATGTCCTTTGGACTAAACCTACCTATCCTGGAAGTACTCAGAGACTAACTCCTTTTGTATTCCTACCTAAGGTGAGGTCTAGAACCACCTTTCCTGGAAGTACCCAGAGACTGATTCTTGATCTGTATTCCTACTGAAAGGTGGTGTCCTAACTTCAGAGGGGGCTGAGTATGTTGAATGGTGCTGCGTTACCCTTCTTGTACCAAAGGTACACTCTATATCCGATGGCAATGGCAAACAGGGCTATTCCCACTAACACTAGGGCAGTGAATATCACATCCATTGGACAGAGCAGGTACACTATTCCCTTTCAACACTCACTGATGTATGGGATCTATGACAACCAACAAGGACAACAGCACAGAAGCAAAGAGCAGGAGAGCAGACACGCGACACACGGAGAGGCAGAGAAACACAGAGAAACAAACAAACAAACAAACAAGGCACAAAAAACATCTGCTGGCAAGGCTCTCTCAGAGTTCAGTAGAAACCCGCCAATAACCCAGTATCTACTCACAGTGTACCTCTTGCGCGTTGAGGAGAGGGGAGATCAGATGTGGGGAGCATAAAGAGAAGAATAAGGTTCAACTCTTACCTGGCCAGGTGTTTCTGGTCCCCACGTCTGGTCACCTCCTCCTCGGCTTGGCAAGACAGTTCACTGCATCCTGGGATTACAAACATGGGTCCCTGCTTTTCGGGCGCCAGATAATGTTAGGTTGACCTAACGGTCACAGCTGTTGCCAGCGATGTCCGAATGCAGAGAGGGTACTGGTGACCCCCCCCCCCCTCTGCTACTCCGTCTCAATGAAAACAAGTGGACGCTGTTATACACATAAGACTGGAGATGTGCGGCTCCGAAATAGAAGTGTATTGATATTGTTTACATTACAAAGTTATACAAAGTTGATTAGGGCGTAACTATGCAACATACATATTCATTAAAGGCGTGAATTACATATTCCCGGCAAGAGAAACTAATATAATGACTTATACTCCCATAACAAGATGTTTTTCAGTCGTCTCTAAGTCAAAACATTCTGCGTCCTTGAGGTTGGTCTCACAGTTTATTACGCAAATAAGTCTGGTTTGGTCTTGCCAGGGAGAATGAATTTCTATTATTTTCTAAGTCAGTGAAAAAGGTTAACTCTTTCCTCACAGTACCCTACGCTCTCTAATGTCTTTATACAGGTCCTTCCCCCCGTTGTCATCACGTTCCTAGGCCTTCGCTGTCTGTCAGTTATATTATTTTTTGCAATATATTTATGCATGGCTTCTCTTAAAATGCCCTCAAAAACTTTGCACACTACTGATGTCAGGCTTCCTGGATGGTAGTTGCCTGGATCCACCCTCTTACCGTTCTTAAATATTGGCACTACATCAGCAATCCTCCAATCCTGAGGCACCATCCCTGTTACAAGAGAGTCTATCGCTAATAGGGGTGGAGAGGGTTAAATTACCGCGCTGCTGTGCAATGAAGATGAATGCTGGATCTTCGATATGTGACTTTATTCAATGCTTTTCGGAGCAACCTCCTTTATCAGGATCATTACAGAATGTGAAGGAGGTTGCTCCGAAACGCGTTGAATAAAGTCGCATATCAAAGATCCAGCATTCATCTTCACTGGACAGCAGCGAGGTAGTTTAACCCTTTCCACCCCTATTTGCGATCACAAAGTATCCTTGATACTGGGAGCTGCAGCAGCTGTGTTTCCAAAATTCTTCCTAGTGGTTGTGTCTGACATAACTCTCTCAGGTGAGCAAAACCTTAATCGCAGGTTTACCGTATTTCACAGATAAGACCCTATTCTTGCGCTTTTTGTTTTCTTATAACAAGAGAATCAAAGAAGATAAGATACAGCGGTCTGTCAATTACAGTGACCATATCCTCTGTATATGGGGGAGGAAGCACCATCAGATCTTTCTATTCTGTTTCCTGGAAACCGTGAAAATAAGCCCCAGTAGGATTTTTTGAGCTTTTTTGACTATACTTAATATAAGATAAGATAAACTTTATTGATCCTACAGTGGGGAAATTTGCACATTACTGCAGCTCAATACAGGAGAGGGTGGGATAGAATAAAGAAATAAAGATAAAAACACTATACACATGTGATATACAACAATGTACAGTACTGACCAAAAGTTTGGACACACCTCATTCAGAGAGTTTTCTTTATTTTCATGACTCTAAAAATTGTAGAGTCACATTGAAGGCATCAAAACTATGAATTTACACATGTGGAATGAAATACTTAAAAAAGTGTGAAACAACTGAAAATATGTCTTATATTCTAGTTTCTTCAAAATAGCCACCTTTTGCTTTGTTGTATTTCTAGCATGGTACAAGGAGGAACATGCCACTCGTCAAATGCTCCAGTTTCATGGAGAGTCATGCACCACTTCATGATTCAGGAGTGGCCCGTTTAACAAAGGATAATTATTATAATTGTAATAAAAGAACGAAAGTATTTGAAATGTCTGATAGCCAAGGGATTATTTTGTTTTGTGAGGCTACCCACAAATAGAGATAAGTGCACCCTTTGCAGTTCAGGTTCAGCTTTTTCAGTCGGACTTTAGATAAAGTTCAGTTCAGGAACCGGACTTGTCCTGAACCCTGTTGGAAGTCACTGATTGGGCAGTTCGGGTCTCCGCCCACATGCATCCAGCCATAAAGAGAGCATTAAGGCCTTGTGCGCACTAGGCGTTTTTGCCGCGTTTTTAGCGGCGTTTTTTACCGCGTTTGTGTGCTGAAAACGCAGTGACATTGCTTCCCCAGCAATGTCTATGGGTTTTCATAAGTGCTGTCCGCAAACAGCGTTTTTTTTGTTGCTGCGTTTTTGTGGTGACCACAAAAATGCAGCATGTCAATTATTTCTGCGTTTTTCACTGCGTTTTTCACCCATTGAGTTCAATGAGATGTTCAACAACGCAATGAAAAACGCATATAGCCGCGTTTCTATGACTAAAAACGCAGCTATAAACGCAAGGGGTGGGTACTACAGTGACGTGTACAGGAAGAGGATTCCTTCTGTTGGTAAACACAGAAGCATGAATCCTCCCGGTACCGTCACCGCTGCGTCCACAACCCGCCCGGTGCTATATCAGCTCCCGTGCGGCACCATGTCTGGGCGGGAGGTGGAGGCAGCGGCGAAAACCAAAGTGAACAGTAGAAGAAAAAAAAATGTCATATATACTCACCTGTCTGCAGGGTCCCGGTGCCATGCCAGCTCCCATCTCCTCCCGTACCGCCGCTCTGGCTGTGTGCAGTCTCCCCGGGGCAGGACCTTGCTTGCAGGACCTGGTGGTGGATCACCTGATGCAGTCACCTGACGCATCAGCTGATTGTAAATTCGCGGTGTCGCCGGCTTTTTCGCGCCCGGCCGGCTATCAGCTGATCCTGCCGTCAGGGGACTTCATCAGCTGATTACCGGCAGCT
Source organism: Anomaloglossus baeobatrachus (assembly GCF_048569485.1). Classification (NCBI taxonomy): domain Eukaryota; kingdom Metazoa; phylum Chordata; class Amphibia; order Anura; family Aromobatidae; genus Anomaloglossus; species Anomaloglossus baeobatrachus. The sequence continues at coordinate 574,327,849 of NC_134357.1, read as the reverse complement.
CCTGCAGCGATCGGACAGGATCAGACTCCCGTCCAATCGATCGCTCCAGGAGCTGCCGGTAATCAGCACAGCACATAAGTGAGTATGTATTTATTTTTTTTTTTCTCTACTGATGCATCAGCTGATTGTATAATCGGCTTTTATACAATCAGCTGATGTGTGATGTGATTCACATCCTAGAACCTGACACATCATCTGATCGCTTTGCCTTCCAGCAAACCGATCAGATGATATTGGATCCGGATTGCACGGCGCGGGACCCTAACCCAGGATTACTACGGAGTGGGGTTCTTTATTTCAATAAAGATGGAGTCACTAATTGTGTTGTGTTTTATTTCTAATAAAAATATTTTTCTGTGTGTTGTGTTTTTTTTTTTATCATTACTAGAAATTCATGGTGGCCATGTCTAATATTGGCGTGACACCATGAATTTCGGGCTGAGGGCTAGCTGATAATATACAGCTAGCCCTAACTCCATTATTACCCAGCTAGCCACCCGGCATCAGGGCAGCTGGAAGAGTTGGATACAGCACCACAAGATGGCGCTTCTATGAAAGCGCCATTTTCTGGGGTGGCTGCGGACTGCAATTCGCAGTGGGGGTGCCCAGAAAGCTTGGGCACCCTGCACTGCGGATTCCAATCCCCAGCTTCCTAGTTGTACCCGGCTGGACTCAAAAATTAGGTGAAGCTCACGTCATTTTTTTTTTTTAATTATTTCATGAAATTCATGAAATAATTAAAAAAAAAGGGCTTCTCTATATTTTTGGTTCCCAGCCGGGTACAAAAAGGCAGCTGGGGGTTGGGGCAGCCCGTACCTGCCTGCTGTACCCGGCTAGCATGCAAAAATATGGCGAAGCCCGCGTCATTTTTTTTTTTTTTTTAATTATTTCATGAAATTCATGAAATAATTAAAAAAAAGGGCTTCTCTATATTTTTGGTTCCCAGCCGGGTACAAATAGGCAGCTGGGGGTTGGGGGCAGCCCGTACCTGTCTGCTGTACCCGGCTAGCATACAAAAATATGGCGAAGCCCATGTCATTTTTTTTTTCTTTTTGGGCAAAAAACTGCATACAGTCCTGGATGGAGGATGCTGAGCCTTGTAGTTCTGCAGCTGCTGTCTGCTCTCCTGCATACACTAGTGAATGGAGGATGCTGAGACTTGTAGTTCTGCAGCTGCTGTCTGCTCTCCTGCATACACTAGTGAATGGAGGATGCTCTGCCTTGTAGTTCTGCAGCTGCTGTCTGCTCTCCTGCATACACTAGTTATGCAGCTGTCTGCTCTCCTGCATACAATGAACATTTTGAAGAAGGAAATGACATCAGACCTTTTTTTTTTTCCATCAACAATCTTTAATGGCATTGTGCACTGATTAAAAACGCAGTGAGCAAAAACGCAGCAAAAAACGCACCAAATCGCGGCAAAAACGCATGCGTTTTTGTCGCATTTTTTAGCCGCGGGTGCGTTTTTTTGAGACAAAAACGCACATAAAAACGCAGCGTGAAAAAAACGCCTAGTGCGCACATACCCTTAGTATCTTGGGAGGGAGGACAGAGTTTTTTCCTTGTACACAATACATCCTATAACAATGTTTTTACCTCCCTGTGAAAGCCATTCACACACTGCAAGCGGCTCGCACTGGGCTGACCACTGAGTGTACCCGAGCACACCGATGCTAGATCGAGTAGTTAGGATACATAAAGTACCCGAACTCCGAACTCTAACACTGATTTTTTTGATAAAGTCTGTATTTGGTACAAACCCCGAACTTTACTATTTAGATTCGCTCATCTCTGCCCACAAACCTTTATTACAGTTTAGATTATGGGTGTAGAAGAGACCAGAACTGAAATGGGTCTATCTCTTGGTGGAGAGCAAGTAACATTTATGATACCTATGCTGGGGTTTTGTGAATTTTATAGGATTCTGTCACTAAGTGTTTACCCCTTAATTAAAAATACCCCTTAATTAAAAATCAGGATAATATAAAGACAGTGTCACATTAGGTATGGGGAAGTACCAAGTGAACGGCGAAAGGGAAACCCTGTGTGTAGCAAAAGTGAAGCTGGTGACCTCTGACCAAGCCTACCGCTGGGCCCTGGGTTCCCTCACCGCCTTAGATCTATGCACCGAGCCGGATACCTGACCCTAGGCTGACACTCATCTCGGCCCTAGGTAGGGAGCAGATGGGATGAGCTCTTCATCAACCCCACTAGGCACTAAAGGACACACAGGGATAACAAACAAGGGAAATCAATATACAACTTATCTCTAGACGACTCAGTAAGAAGTTCAGTAAAGAGCAACAATGATCCTACTGATGCGTTCAAGCCGCCTGCTTGCATCCAGAGCTTGTGAAAGAACTGAAGATCACCAGCCCAAGTCCAGGGAAAATTAGAGTATTTAAGCCCAATGGGAAATAAAGATTATTAGTAGCTGAAGGGAAGAGGAGCTCCCCTGGGTCCTAAAGAAAAAAAAGATGAAAAAACAGCGGAGGAGATACCAGTACACTGAATACTAACAGCAGAAATAATAGAAAGTAAGGGAGTATTTTGCCCAGCCAAATGCTGTGACCTTCTATTGTCGGACACCACAGGACTGTCTGTTACCAGTGACAGACAGTGACTCTGATTCCAATGATGTGTCATTTACTGGGCTGCTTGTTGTAGTTAAAATCAATTCATTGTATTATCGCTAGGGGATTATCACTACAGAACTAGTAAAACTGCTGCCATGTACCCACCATCTCCATTAGCTCTGTATAACCCCGCCCTCACCTGACTGGCAGCTTTCTGTCTATGCTCATTATACACAGCTGAAAAGCATTGGTGTGGGTGAGGTTATACACAGAGGAGCATTTCGAGAACTGGTAGATCTTAAGCAGATAAAACTATTAATCAAAACTTCAGAAAGCAGCCAAGTAAGTCACACATCGTTAGAATCAGGGTCTTTTGCTTATACAGGTCGATTGGACACATGTTAGAGGTAGCTTCCTCTTAATCTATAAACCACATCCCGAAGCCACACGCTATTAAATTTTATATATTTAATCTGAAAAGTAGGGTGTGTTTATAAAATATGTTACAAAGGTAAACAAAACAATACAGCATATAAAATTACATAAAATAAAAGGGAATAACGAGAGAAAATAAATAAACCTGGATCACAAACAAACAGTGCCTACAAGTAGTATTCAACCCCCTGCAGATTTAGCAGGTTTACACATTCGGAATTGGCATTGTGACATTTGGACTGTAGATCAGCCTGGAAGTGTGAAATGCACTGCAGCAAAAAAGAATGTTATTTCTTTTTTTATTTTTTTTTTTAAATTGTGCAAAGTTTATTCAGAGGGTCATTTATTATTCAACCCCTCAAACCACAAGAATTCTGTTTGGTTCCCCTAAAGTATTAAGAAGTATTTCAGGCACAAAGAACAATGAGCTTCACATGTTTGGATTAATTATCTCTTTTTCCAGCCTTTTCTGACTAATTAAGACCCTCCCCAAACTTGTGAACAGCACTCATACTTGGTCAACATGGGAAAGACAAAGGAGCATTCCAAGGCCATCAGAGACAAGATCGTGGAGGGTCACAAGGCTGGCAAGGGGTACAAAACCCTTTCCAAGGAGTTGGGCCTACCTGTCTCCACTGTTGGGAGCATCATCCGGAAGTGGAAGGCTTATGGAACTACTGTTAGCCTTCCACGGCCTGGACAGCCTTTGAAAGTTTCCACCCGTGCCGAGGCCAGGCTTGTCCGAAGAGTCAAGGCTAACCCAAGGACAACAAGGAAGGAGCTCCGGGAAGATCTCATGGCAGTGGGGACATTCGTTTCAGTCAATACCATAAGTAACGTACTCCACCGCATTGGTCTCCGTTTCAGACAAGCCCGTAAGGTACCTTTACTTTCAAAGCGTCATGTCAAGGCTCATCTACAGTTTGCTCATGATCACTTGGAGGACTCTGAGACAGACTGGTTCAAGGTTCTCTGGTCTGATGAGACCAAGATCGAGATCTTTGGTGCCAACCACACACGTGACGTTTGGAGACTGGATGGCACTGCATACGACCCCAAGAATACCATCCCTACAGTCAAACATGGTCGTGGCAGCATCATGCTGTAGGGCTGTTTCTCAGCCAAGGGGCCTGGCCATCTGGTCCGCATCCATGTGAAGATAGATAGCACGGCCTACCTGGAGATTTTGGCCAAGAACCTGCGCTTCTCCATCAAGGATCTTAAGATGGGTCATCATTTCATCTTCCAACAAGACAACGACCCAAAGCACACAGCCAAGAAAACCAAGGCCTGGTTCAAGAGGGAGAAAATCAAGGTGTTGCAGTGGCCTAGTCAGTCTCCTGACCTTAACCCAATTGAAAACTTGTGGAAGGAGCTCAAGATTAAAGTCCACATGAGACACCCAAAGAATCTAGATAACTTGGAGAAGATCTGCATGGAGGAGTGGGCCAAGATAACTCCAGAGACCTGTGCCGGCCTGATCAGGTCTTATAAAAGACGATTATTAGCTGTAATTGCAAACAAGGGTTATTCCACAAAATATTAAAGCTAGGGGTTGAATAATAATTGACCCACACTTTTATGTTGAAAATTTATTAAAAATTAACTGAGCAACATAACTTGTTGGTTTGTAAGATTTATGCATCTGTTAATAAATCCTGCTCTTGTTTGACGTTTTCAGGCTCTAACCTATTTGCATCTTATTAAACCTGCTAAATCTGCAGGGGGTTGAATACTACTTGTAGGCACTGTAGAGTCAGATTTATAGTGGGAAGGACGCCAATGGAACGTGGAACAATCCTATACAGCAATGTTGAACGAGGATCATAATTGGCATTAGCATTTTATTAACACAAGTTACACCCACATACTTCCCCTCTGGTGACACATAACACGGCTGGACTTCAGATAACTAAAGGATGTGTCTAAAGGCTGCTTTACACATGTCGATTAATCGTGCATTCACATGTGCGATCACACCCGCCCCCATCGTTTGTGCGGCACGGGAAATTTCTTGCCCGTGTCGCACAAAGTCGTAACCCCCCGTCACACACACTTACCTTCCAAACGACCTTGCTGTGGGTGGCGAACATCCACTTCCTGAAGGGGGAGGGACATTCGGCTTCACATCGACGTCTCAGCGCGGCCGGCCAATAGAAGTGGAGGGGCAGAGATGAGCGGGACGTAACATCCCGCCCACCTCCTTCCTTACGCATTGCCGGCGGGACGCAGGTAAGCTGTGTTCATCGTTCCCGAGGTGTCACACGGAGTGATGTGTGCTGCCTCGGGAACAATGAACAACCGGAAGTTCGATCTTTTGAAAATGAGCGACGTGTCAACGATGAATGAGAAGGTGAGTATTTCTATTAGTTCACCGTCGCACGTAGCTGTCACAAGCTACGATATTACTAACGATGCTGGATGTGCATCACTTACGACGTGCCCCCGCCGACATCTCGTTAGATATATCGTAGCGTGTAAAGCCCGCTTAAGTCTTAGAAAATGATGAGATTCCCAACTTTTACAATATCTTTGCACCTGGAGGACCCAGGCAGAAGATATTACTGTCATCTTTCCTATCATAATTTTATCTGCTCATAGATAGGAGACATTGCATACATATTTTCATCTCTCGCCAATATCCATTTGGTGGGACCCTGGCCATCACCAAATGATGCAGAACAATGCTTTGCATTCTCCGTTTTATCACAAATTCGAAAATATCACTTTTCTATTATATTGATGCAGTTCATAAAACTTCAATTCATATTTTCTATAAGGGGAAACAAAGGATTTAATTTATCTGCTATTTTTCTGTTCAAGAGCTGCTCTTATCTCTACCGCTCATAAATCTGTCCTTTTCTGCATTCTTGTGCATTCAAGCTGAGATTGGCCTCATATCTGCTAGAGGATTCTCTTTAGTTACTTGTTTCCAAAGGAGGGAGTAAGCTTCATAGCTGACCCCTTTATAGGAGTCTTTATGGATTTTATAATTTCTATATGACACAGGACTACATATTAATACATCTTTTTCCAAAATTGAGCTTTTAACCTTTTTTAAGCCAGGGTCATTTTTTGGACACTTTCCTGTACTTGGTGCATGAAGAGTTCAATAAAATCAGAAATATTACTGTCATGATTCTCATATGACTTTGCTTGTGGAGAGCCATTGTATGTGTTTGGTTTCCTGCTGTCTGCATTCTCCAGGGTTAGGTCCAATTGGAGGACCCTATTCTGTCGTGCCTCATTCCGGTGGTCACGCTGCCTTATTTTGGAACTGTTTTCCTTGGTACGCCTCCAGTGAATAGTTCCTGCTCTGCAGTGAGTGCTTCTGGTTCCTGTGAGTCTGTTCTGATACTGCCCGCTACCTAGTACTCCTTTCCCTGACCTCCGTCCTTCCCGTCTTGTCTTACCTCTCTGTCTCCCTAACCCATCCTCTGCTTTGTTATCCCGTCTCCACTCCCTCTATACTTACTTGTCCTCTCGGTTTAGGACCCCGGCTTGCTATCTGACTACGGCTCTGCTCCCCTCCGGCTCCTGACGATACCTCATGGCTTTCTGACCCTCGGCTCTCACTTGCCTCCAGCTCCACTTATCCCTCTGTACCTACGTGACATCCCGGTACTGAATTACGGCTTGATCGACCATTCTATTGCATCCTTCTGCGGATGCTAGTGACCTCTAGTGGGCTTCAAATATAAAAAAAAAATTGATCCTGCACCACCAGGGTTTACCTTCACAGTTTAGTGGCTGAAGGAAAGCTGCTCTAGTCCTTGTAAAATAACGAGCCAGGAGGAGCACACTCAGATGAGAAATAAAATGTCCAAAGGATTATCCACAGAATAAGAAAAGCAGTCCAAGGTCAATAAAAAAGGATTTATTAATACAAAAAGATGTACATAAAAAAAGCAGTGGCGGAGCTGTGTGCAAGCTCTTCCTGGGAGTAGGTAGCATCTTGGCCTCTATAACCATCTTGGCTTTGAGCAGTTTGTGGCTTTCTGGATCTTGCTATGTTCGGGGCCTACCTTCATTTAGGATAAATGGCAGCCTGGATTTTCCTTTCCACAGAGAGTTTCCTTCTCCTTACCAGACACCGTCACTAGAGGATAGAAGTGACTAGAAGTAGCCCCACCGCCTCCAGCGTCATACACTTCTCCACCAATACTCAGTCCTCACCTCCTGAGTCCTCAGCCATAGACATCTTTCTCTATTTTTCCTGTCAGAAAAGCACCCGGAAATGTCCTCACTGCTGCGTCACTTCCTTTTACCATATAAGGCAAAGGTAGTTTTGAGAACGGCCAGCAGAGGTCAGTGTAGATGCTACAACTCTCAGAGCAAGGCTTCAGAAGGCACAGATAATGCGCAACATTATAGAGAAACACACGGCCCATCAGGGGACATTCTAGTAGTGTCTACTCTGGGTCACTGCACACTCACAGCCCCACTCACTACACGTCATACACACACGGCTCCGCTCCGTACACATCATACACACACAGCCCCACTCACTACACGTCATAAACACGCAGCTCCACTCACTACATGTCATACACACATGGGTCTGCTCCGTACACCTCGTACACACACGGCTGTGCTCCGTACAGCTCGTACACACACTGCTCTACTCCATACACCTCGTACACACACGGCTGTGCTCGGTACAGCTCGTACACACACTGCTCTACTCCATACACGTTGTATACACACGGCTCCGCTCCGTACACCTCGTACACACATGGCTCTGCTCCGTACACGTTGTACACACACGGCTCCGCTCCGTACACGTTGTACACACACGGCTCCGCTCCGTACACCTCGTACACACACGGCTCCGCTCCGTACACCTCGTACACACACGTGACTCCACTCCATACAACTCATACACACATGACTCCGCTCCGTACACCTCGTACACACACGGCTCTGCTCCGTACACCTCGTACACACACGGCTCCGCTCCGTACACCTCGTACACACACGGCTCCGCTCCGTATACCTCGTACACACACAGCTCTGCTCTGTACACCTCGTACACATACGGCTCTGCTACATCCACACTGTAAACCTCTCCTGACCCCACACATAAACTTCCCCTCATCCAGCACCATGACAACCAGCACAGCAGAGTCCTGCATACACTGAGGAGCTGATCATGTGACCCCTGACTCCTCCCCTCCATGTGACATCATCACAGGTCCTGTAAGCACAGAGCAGCCATATATCTAGTGTGCGGCTCTGCAGGTGGAGGTAGGTGCAGGGTATTATATATCTAGTGTGCGGCTCTGCAGGTGGAGGTAGGTGCAGGGTATTATATATCTAGTGTGCGGCTCTGCAGGTGGAGGTAGGTGCAGGGTATTATATATCTAGTGTGCGGCTCTGCAGGTGGAGGTAGGTGCAGGGTATTATATATCTAGTGTGCGGCTCTGCAGGTGGAGGTAGGTGCAGGGTATTATATATCTAGTGTGCGGCTCTGCAGGAGGAGGTAGGTGCAGGGTATTATATATCTAGTGTGCGGCTCTGCAGGTGGAGGTAGGTGCAGGGTATTATATATCTAGTGTGCGGCTCTGCAGGTGGAGGTAGGTGCAGGGTATTATATATCTAGTGTGCGGCTCTGCAGGTGGAGGTAGGTGCAGGGTATTATATATCTAGTGTGCGGCTCTGCAGGAGGAGGTAGGTGCAGGGTATTATATATCTAGTGTGCGGCTCTGCAGGAGGAGGTAGGTGCAGGGTATTATATATCTAGTGTGCGGCTCTGCAGGTGGAGGTAGGTGCAGGGTATTATATATCTAGTGTGTGGCTCTGCAGGTGGAGGTAGGTGCAGGGTATTATATATCTAGTGTGCGGCTCTGCAGGAGGAGGTAGGTGCAGGGTATTATATATCTAGTGTGCGGCTCTGCAGGTGGAGGTAGGTGCAGGGTATTATATATCTAGTGTGCGGCTCTGCAGGTGGAGGTAGGTGCAGGGTATTATATATCTAGTGTGCGGCTCTGCAGGTGGAGGTAGGTGCAGGGTATTATATATCTAGTGTGCGGCTCTGCAGGTGGAGGTAGGTGCAGGGTATTATATATCTAGTGTGCGGCTCTGCAGGTGGAGGTAGGTGCAGGTTATTATATATCTAGTGTGCGGCTCTGCAGGTGGAGGTAGGTGCAGGGTATTATATATCTAGTGTGCGGCTCTGCAGGTGGAGGTAGGTGCAGGTTATTATATATCTAGTGTGCGGCTCTGCAGGTGGAGGTAGGTGCAGGGTATTATATATCTAGTGTGCGGCTCTGCAGGTGGAGGTAGGTGCAGGTTATTATATATCTAGTGTGCGGCTCTGCAGGTGGAGGTAGGTGCAGGTTATTATATATCTAGTGTGCGGCTCTGCAGGTGGAGGTAGGTGCAGGGTATTATATATCTAGTGTGCGGCTCTGCAGGTGGAGGTAGGTGCAGGTTATTATATATCTAGTGTGCGGCTCTGCAGGAGGAGGTAGGTGCAGGTTATTATATATCTAGTGTGCGGCTCTGCAGGTGGAGGTAGGTGCAGGGTATTATATATCTAGTGTGCGGCTCTGCAGGAGGAGGTAGGTGCAGGGTATTATATATCTAGTGTGCGGCTCTGCAGGTGGAGGTAGGTGCAGGGTATTATATATCTAGTGTGCGGCTCTGCAGGTGGAGGTAGGTGCAGGGTATTATATATCTAGTGTGCGGCTCTGCAGGAGGAGGTAGGTGCAGGGTATTATATATCTAGTGTGCGGCTCTGCAGGAGGAGGTAGGTGCAGGGTATTATATATCTAGTGTGCGGCTCTGCAGGTGGAGGTAGGTGCAGGGTATTATATATCTAGTGTGCGGCTCTGCAGGTGGAGGTAGGTGCAGGGTATTATATATCTAGTGTGCGGCTCTGCAGGAGGAGGTAGGTGCAGGTTATTATATATCTAGTGTGCGGCTCTGCAGGTGGAGGTAGGTGCAGGGTATTATATATCTAGTGTGCGGCTCTGCAGGTGGAGGTAGGTGCAGGGTATTATATATCTAGTGTGCGGCTCTGCAGGTGGAGGTAGGTGCAGGTTATTATATATCTAGTGTGCGGCTCTGCAGGTGGAGGTAGGTGCAGGGTCTCTAGTATTTTGTTCTCCTTCATTTTCCTGTCGTCGTCTTTATTGTTTCTTTGCTTTTATTATGAGGCTGAAGTCGGTTTCTTTTTTGGGTTTTTACGAGGGGCTGCTGATAAGTCTTTGGCTTTACCCAGAAAGAAACGAGATAGACTGATGAAACTTTCCATTTATTCCACATACTCTCCACTGATGTCACTTCTTACGTTGGTATTCCAAGTTCTGTAAGCCTAGCAAAAAGAAGGATTTCGGTTGTGCCTCAAACCAGGCATACGTAGCAGCCATGGCATCAGAAATGGTGTGAGATTTGGTGCCTTGAGGTGTTTCTTCAGGTTTGGAAACAGATGATAGTCGGAGGGAGCTTGATCTGGTGAATAAGGTGGGTGGTCACCAACTGGACGCCCGGCTCTGCCAGTTTTGCCGTGGTTGCTTGTGCAGTGTGAGCGGAGATGTTGTCTTGCAGGAACAAGATTCCTTTGGACAGCTTGCCACGCCTTTTGGCCTTCAGAGCTGCCTTCAATTGGTCCAAAAGTTCAATGTAATACCATTGATGGAGGAACCCTTTTGAAGGTAGTCCACTAGCAGCACACCCTCCTTATCCCAGAACACAGACAACATCACCTTAGTGGCGGATTTTTGCACCCTGAACTTCTTTGGGTGAGGAGAACCACTGTGCCTCCACGCTTTTCACTGCTCCTTGTTTTCAGGGTCATACAAATAAATCCAGGTCTCATCCATCGTGACCGGTCGATCCAGGATGTTGTTATCAGAGCGGAAACGCTGACAAATGGACTGGGAAGTTTTCACTCGCATGCTTCTCTGATCTGTTGTCAGACATTTGGGGACCCACTTTGCAGATCATTCCTCATGTCAAAATGTTCAAGGATAATGACACAAACACGTTCACGGGAAATCCCCATGTTGTCTGCTATTGCTTTAGCTGAAATTCGTGGATTCTCCAGTATGAGATTATGGCAAAGCATCGACGATCTCCAGAACAACAACCACTCTCTGTCGTCCAGGACGTTCCTCATCATTGGTGCTGAAGTGGCCCGTTTTACATTTGGCAACTGTAGTGTTAACATGTTAGTGGCCATCAGGAATCCATATTGGAAGTCTGTTTTTAAGAAACCCTTTAAGATATTAGACTGCAACAGTTATACAGTAGTTTCTATTAGCTTGTTTTCTCTGTAGTTTTCCCCGACACCTGGAATTATAGTTCCAGTGAGAAAATACCTGTGTATAGTATCATTCAGTACCACATAGTTTTCTTATCAATGTTTACTGAGAATGTGCGTGTTTATAGTATGGTAAAACATCTAAAACAGGGAGCCTTTGGCATGTCTCATCCGGTGACGTATTTGTCCGGTGTAAGGTGACATCTGAAGAGTTGGCCACTCAGAAGAGGGATACTATATTGGACAAAAGGAACCTATTAGAGTTTGTGTAACATTTAGTTGCGCAAGAAATTTGTTTTCAAGTGAGATATAGACTGGTGAAGAGTACAGCAAAGTCAGAAGCCTGTTTACCTGTGGAGGGGACGCCCATTACACCACAGTGTGGATCCCAGGAGGTTCCCTGTCTTTGCTGTTTTGCTTCTCACAGCTGATGTTTCCGGGCAGATGATGCGTGTAGTTTTTTTGATGTAGTGTGCAATGTAAGTACTTTACCTTTGTGATTTATGTTATGCAAAAGTGTACGCAATATCACCCTATTTCCTATTTTCTGTAATCATTTAATAATTACAAAATGAATCACCTTCTTTAAAGCTGTATCCGATCCCTTTAGATACTTGGTAAAACAGCAACCCAGTTCTTAACTGTGGAATATGAAGGGCATTGATCCCCCAATGTCTGCGACATATCACCATGAATATCCTTCGCTGACTTTCCTCGCAGAAACAAGAATTTTATCACTTCTCTGCTCTCAGTTGCTGTGAAAATCGTATTAGACTCCTCCATTTTGTTTTCCCACGTGCGTAGAACACTGTTGCCTTAAGCAACTGTGCCGCCCCTGCAGCAGTCGAACTGCTCGGATCCGGGTTTGCTGTGGCTTGAGGGTCTCCAGACCCGGGGGCTTGCGGCCACTTCAAAATGTAAAGGGGGGGTTATTTACAAGGGAGAGTTTGTGACGCCACCCGTGGTTCGTGGTAAGTGGAGTACCGCTGCTGCCGATGGCAGTACCCGGGGGGGAGATGGAGTGGGGTAGCCAGATGGTGATCCCTCCACGGGTACGGGAGACCCCGGGACTCTGGAAGGTAGGTGGAGGATAGCATTGTGCAGGCTAAGTGGGCAGGCAGGACGCAGGGTGTGCAGTGTACTCACTCAGGTGGTGTAGACGTTGGTGCAACCATTAAGCAGACTCTGACACAGAAGTAAACCAAGTCTCTGGGTGCCGCTGCCACTCGGGGGAACTCGTCCAAGTATCTGTTTCCGCTGGTATTGCTTAGTGGTCCGGAGCCTACCTCCATGCACAATTTTGTAGATTTTCCTAAGTGCCCCTTCGGCCTAAAGCTGTCAGGGTCCCGCTCCCCATAATGTTATAGTGGAGCTGTGCTCCCGATGGCTGACACTAGGGATTTCTGTAGGCCGCATAAGCTGGAAAGCCCTATCCCCCTCGTTGTGTTGGTGCCTTCAATCTCTGAGCTCTTGGGGAAAGTTTATTAAGAGACTATCCTCCACAGGGAAATTATCAGGTTGTGTGAAGCTATTCCCTGATCTAGGGTCCTGTACCCCGCCGTGCTCGGTACCGGTCCGGTTACTGGATTTTCCGGTGCCGATCGTTCTCCAAAACTAAGTCAGTACACCCTTCTCCAATACCTTGTGAAAGGTTCTCCCACTCCTCTGGTCCCAGACCACCGTCTGCGACCCAACCAAGGTCACACAGGAAGCTACAACTCCCTCAGCTCCTCACTCTCTGAGGGCTACTACTCGACTGACTTCCTCCCTCCCACCAGTCTGTCTGACCCCTAGGCAGGTGGCCCTTTTCCAGCTAGACCACCCACTGGTGTGCCTGACAGGGTGAGGTGTGCGGTGTGGTTAGGATTTGAGTGCTGATGGAAGCAATACCAGTGTGTAGGAACCCAGAACCATGGAGGGTGAGTTCTGCACCATAAGAGAAAGGGGTGCAGTTCCCTGTGACACGCTGATAGAGTCAGGGGCGTCACACAACAAACACAAAATTTTGAAATCATATACTGTATTACAGTGCTGGCCAAAAGTATTGGTACCCCTGCAATTCTGTCAGATAATACGCAGTTTCTTCTTGAAAATGATTGCAATCACAAATTCTTTGGTATTATTATCTTCATTTATTTTGTTTGCAATGAAAAAACACAAAAGAGAATGAAACAAAAATCAAATCAGTGATCATTTCACCCAAAACTCCAAAAATGGGCCAGACGAAAGTATTGGCACCCTTAGCCTAATACTTGGTTGCACAACCTTTAGCCAAAATAACTGTGAACAACCGCTTCCGGTAACCATCAATGAGTTTCTTACAAGGAATTTTAGACCATTCTTCTTTGGCAAACTGCACCAGGTCCCTCAGATTTGAAGGTGCCTTCTCCAAACTGCCATTTTGAGATCTCTCCACAGGTGTTCTATGGGGTTCAGGTCTGGACTCATTGCTGGCCACTTTAGTAGTCTCCAGTGCTTTCTCTCAAACCTAGTGCTTTTTGAAGTGTGTTTTGGGTCATTGTCCTGCTGGAAGACCCATGACCTCTGAGGGAGACCCAGCTTTCTCACACTGGGCCCTACATTATGCTGCAAAATGTGTTGGTAAAAACAAAAAGCCAGCACCAAATGTGCACTTCAGAACTAAACATTCCAAACTGTACTTATTATAAAAATTTGTTGGTAGTCTTCAGACTTCATAATGTCATGCACACGGTCAAGCAGTCCAGTGCCAGAGGCAGCAAAGCAACCCCAAAACATCAGGGAACCTCCGCCATGTTTGACTGTAGGGACCGTGTTCTTTTCTTTGAATGCCTTTTTTTTTTTGCCCTGTAAACGCTATGTTGATGGCTTTTCCCAAAAAGCTCTACTTTTGTCTCATCTGACCAGAGAATATTCTTCCAAAATGTTTTAGGCTTTCTCAGGTAAGTTTTGGCAAACTCCAGCCTGTTTTTTTTTTTTATGTCTCGGGGTAAGAAGTGGGGTCTTCCTGGGTATCCTACCATACAGTCCCTTCTCATTCAGACGCCGATGGATAGTACGGGTTGACACAGTTGTACACTTGGACTGCAGGGCAGCTTGAACTTGTTTAGATGTTAGTTGAGGTTCTTTATCCACAATCCTCACAATCTTGCGCTGAAATCTCTCGTCAATTTTTCTTTTCCTTCCACATCTAGGGAGGTTAGCCATAGTGCCATGAGCTTTAAACTTCTTGATGACACTGCGCACCGTAGACACAGGAACTTTCAGGTCTTTGGAGATGGACTTGTAGCCTTGAGATTGCTCATGCTACCTCACAATTTGGATTCTCAAGTCCTCAGACAGTTCTTTGGTCTTCTTTGTTTTCTCCATGCTCAATGTGGTGCACACAAGGACACAGGACAGAGGTTGAGTCAACTTTAATCCATGTCAACTGGCTGCAAGTGTGATTTAGTTATTGCCAACACCTGTTAGGTGCCACAGGTAAGTTACAGGTGCTGTTAATTACACAAATTAGAGAAGCATCACATGATTTTTCAAACAGTGCCAATACTTTTGTCCACCCCTTTTTTATGTTTGGTGTGGAATTATATCCAATTTGGCTTTATAACAATTTTTTTTATTTTTTTTTCATTGAAGACAAATTAAATGAAGATAATAATACCAAAGAATTTGTGATTGCAATCATTTTCAAGAATAAACTGAGTATTATCTGACAGAATTGCAGGGGTGACAATACTTTTGGCCATCACTGTAGACACATAAGGCTTTCATGTGATGTAACATTCGTTACCATAGAAACAAAAAAAGATGACAAAGCCAAAAACTTATCAGCAGCCCTCAGTTTTTTTTTTTTTTTACAGGTTTTTACCAACAAAGTGACGTGAACTTTAAAAACACCAGTTACTTATTAATATCTGGGTGAATTGCCTATTTTGCCCTGTTTGATGCCAGTTCTGATGGCCAGAACCCATTTGGGCCGGGCTAAAGTGACCAGACTTTGATGTGAGACATCACTATATAATGTTGGGGTGATATCGGTCCCCCAAAGTCATGTAAGGCTCTATGCACACGCTGCAGTTTTTTCAGCACACAAACTGCAACCAAAACTGCAACTTGTCCCAGAGAGCCTGAAAATGTAATAAAACGCTTGTAATGATGCTGCGATTCTGTTGCGTTTTTGCGGCATTTTTGTTAATGTGTTTTTTAAAGGAGATATAAAATATGATAGGGATAGGATAATTGATAGAATAGATTGAAAGAAATAACAGAATACCGTGTTTTTCCAAAAATAAGACACTGTCTTATACTTTTTTTGCCCCCCAAAAAAGCACTAGGGCTTATTTTTGGAGGAGGTCTTATTCTTGGAAAAACACGGTTGGGGGTAAGTTTACCCCCCCAAAAAAGCAGACCCCCCCACTTCCCAGGAGACTCATACTCACCAGACCAGTACGTCTGCGTGGTTCCCAGGTCCTCCTGTGATCTCCGGTCGGTGCTGCACGCCGTCCTACCCTGCTGCTAGCTGATACGCTGACACACACAGAAGATCCCAGACACACACAGCAGATCACACACAGCAGATCACACACACACACACACACACACACACACACAGACAGCAGATCACAGATATACACAGCAGATCATACACAGCAGATCGCAGGCACACACAGCCGATCACAGATACACACAGCCGATCACAGGCACACACACACACAGCAGATCGCAGATATACACAGCAGATCACATACAGCAGACCGCAGGCACACACAGCCGATCACAGATACACACAGCCATCACAGATACACACATCCGATCACAGATACACACATCCGATCGCAGGCACACACAGCCGATCACAGATACACACATCCGATCGCAGGCACACACAGCCGATCACAGATACACACATCCGATCACAGGCACACATAGCCGATCAGATATACACATCCTATCACAGATACACACATCCGATCGCAGGCACACACAGCCGACCACAGATACACACATCCGATCACAGGCACACACAGCCGATCACAGATACACACATCTTATCACAGACACACACAGCCGATCACTGATACACACATCCTATCACAGGCACACACAGCCGATCACAGATACACACATCCAATCACAGACACACACAGCCGATCACAGATACACACATCCGAACGCAGACACACACAGACGATCGCAGAAAAACACAGCCGATCGCAGATATACACAGCAGATCACATACAGCAGACCGCAGGCACACACAGCCGATCACAGATACACACATGCGATCACAGATACACACATCCGATCGCAGGCACACACAGCCGATCACAGATACACACAGCCGATCGCAGGCACACAGCCGATCACAGATACACACATCCTATCACAGGCACACACAGCCGATCACAGATACACACATCCGATCAGACACACAGCCGATCACAGATACACACATCCGATCACAGATACACACATCCGATCACAGACACACACAGCCGATCACAGATACACACATCCGAATGCAGACACACACAGCCGATCGCAGAAAAACACAGCCGATTGCAGACACACGCACAGCCGATTGCAGACACACACAGCAGATGACACACACACACACACACATCACATCACATCCAGCACTTACGGCAGCAGGGAATGAGAGCAAGTCACGTGTCCGGCCGCAGGTCCTGTTCGTCGCGCTGCACCGCACTGCCTCTCAGGATTCTCCCGGCAAGAAGAGATCGGTGTCACTGGATGAGGTGAGTGTGTATGCGATCCGATGTGTGTGCGATCCGATGTTTGTTTGTGTGTGATTTGATGTTTGCGTGTGATCCGATGTTTGTGTGTGCGATCTGATTATGTGTGCGATCTGACTGTGTGTGCGATCTGGTGTGTGTGTGTGTGTGAGCTGATGTGTGCGGGTGTGTGATCACTGCAGGTCCTCTGCTCGGCGTCTGGTGAGTGCAATTGCCGGGTGCCGCTGTGTATAATGAAGTGTCCTGCAGTATCTGTAACTTTTTTAGCTGCACGGACACTTCATTATTGATCCGGGACTAGGGCTTATTTTCAGGGGAGGGCTTATATTTAAGCCTTTCTCCGAAAATGCTGAAAATCCCTGCTAGGGCTTATTTTTGGGGGAGGTCTTATTTTTGGAAAAACACGGTAGCTCGATAGAGGGATAGCTAGCTTGGACAGCTGTTTTTTAAAATTTTGGGGGTAAAAAACAAATTGGGGTCCCCCCATTTTTCATATCCAGCACAGGAACAGCAGCAGCTGTGGGCTGCACCCTTAGCTGTCTGCTGTACATTGGCTGGTTATGAAAAATAGAGGGGATCCCATGCTTATTTTTCTTTTAGTAAATCAAATAATTTAAAAAATCCATGGGGTCCCCCCAGTTTTCTAAAACCAGCCAAGGTACAGCAGACAACTGAGGCCTGATATTATTAGGGTGGGAAGGGACATCATTATTTGGCCCTTTCTATCCTAACAATAGCAGCCCACAGCCGCCCCAGTTGTGGCACATCCATAAGATGCTCCAATTCTTTCGCTGGACGCGGCTCTTCCCATTGCCCTGGTGCAGTGGCAATCAGGGTAATAAGGAGTTGATGGCAGCCCACAGCTGCCACTGAGCCCTAGATTAGTGATGGCAGAAGTCTATGAGACACACTCATCTGTAATCTGTAAGTGAAAGTAAATAAACACAGACACCCAAAAAATCCTTTATTATAAATAAAAGAAAATAAAGCCTCCATTTAAAAAAAAAAAAACAAGAAAAAAACAAATCCAAATAAGAAACCAACCTCAGCCCCAAATAAGAAACTGGACCAATAAGAAACCAACTTCAGTATCAAGTTTTTTATTCCTGATGTCGAGCGATACTGGTGGGAAAATAAGGGAAATGTCTGTTATTACCACATATATACCCTGCCCCCCGCAGTGACTGACAGCCGCTCAGCATTAGAACCTGCTGTCAGTCAGTGCCGAGAGCACGGATACAACCACTGATCACTGTATACTGAGCAATGACTAAAACCTCATCGGGGCCATCCCTATGACTGAAAGCCGGACACTGTTATATTATGTTTATAATAACATGTAAATATTTCTTACCTATTTTGTAACACTTATTATTTTGTATATATGGCAGTTTTTATCTGGTCGGGGCTAATAACAGATTTGGATTGACAGTGGTATTTTCCTATATTTCACACATTGGGGGCGGGGGGGGGTTAGTTTCGTATTTAAGCATTTTTATTTTCATCTTCCTTCCCTGGTAACTGGGGCTGATATAATGTCTCCGCAGTGACCATATTCTCTGTGTATGGAGGAGGAAGCACCGTCCGCTCTTTCTACCCTGTTTCCTTGAAACCCTGAAAATAAGCCTTAGTAGGATATTTAGGGCTTTTTTGACTAGACTAAAAATATAAGCCCTACTCCAAAAATAATCCCTAAAGTTCCATAGGGAAGTGTCCAAGCAGCTAAAATGTTTAAGAATATAGCAGGACTCGTCATCAAAGAAAGCAGATACCCCCAAAAGATAGCGGACACCCTCAAAAGAAAGCAGACGTCCCCCCCAAAAAAATCGCACTTACTAGACCCCAAACAATTACAATTGGTAAGTACCAGGGGCAGGCTGGCCCGGGGGGGCGGGGCAGTTGCCACACGGGCCGCCCTCCCAACCGTTAAGGGCCGACCGCCTGCCGCATGATGTCATTATAACATATACATGGCCGCGCACAGTGAACTGCGCCCGGCCGTTTCTCCTGTACTGTGATGCTGCGGGGCCGGCACTGACTTCTACAGGTGCAGACAGTGTCAGCCGGTAGCATTATAGTACAGGAGACACGTGATAATTTGCATATTCCCAGTGCCCTCTGGGATAAGTGAAGAGTCACCGCGAGCTCAAGGAGAACCGGGCTTTGGCCGTTACAGCCAGAAGGAAGACTTCTGAAAGCCAGGGAAGGAGTCTTGCGAGGATAATTTGCATATTCCCAGTGCCCTCTGGGATAAGTGAAGAGTCACCGCGAGCTCAAGGAGAACCGGGTTTTGGCCGTTACAGCCGGAAGGAAGACTTCTGAAAGCCAGGGAAGGAGTCTTGCGAGGATAATTTGCATATTCCCAGTGCCCTCTGGGATAAGTGAAGAGTCACCGCGAGCTCAAGGAGAACCGGGTTTTGGCCGTTACAGCCGGAAGGAAGACTTCTGAAAGCCAGGGAAGGAGTCTTGCGAGGATAATTTGCATATTCCCAGTGCCCTCTGGGATAAGTGAAGAGTCACCGCGAGCTCAAGGAGAACCGGGTTTTGGCCGTTACAGCCGGAAGGAAGACTTCTGAAAGCCAGGGAAGGAGTCTTGCGAGGATAATTTGCATATTCCCAGTGCCTTCTGGGATAAGTGAAGAGTCACCGGGAACCGGGTTTTGGCCGTTACAGCCGGAAGGAAGACTTCTGAATTTTAGCCTGTGTTCTTCATTGTGAGCGTGAGTGAGCAAAGTGTGAGCAAAAGTAAGTGTGAGTAGAATTGTTTGTATTTAGTTGTTTAATTACTTAACATTTGTTTAGTGCTATCCCCATTAGAAAATGTGCTCCACTATTGCTAATGCGATCCAGTGTACATCTTGTCTCATGTATGCAGTCCTTGAAAAGCCGTTCGAGATACATACTGTTGTTCGAGATGTGAGCAAGTTGCACATTTGGAAGCCCAGATACTGGATCTAAATGAGCAGCTGGCAACTCTGAGATGCATTAGCAATATGGAAAGGAGTGTGCTGCTCACTGAGCAGCAGCTTGCTGGGTCAGATGTGGGGGAGGATCGTAGTAGGGAGCGGCAGGACGGTGAGGTAGGTAGCTGGGTGACAGTTAGAAAGGGGGGTAAAGGGAAAAGTGCTAGGAAGGCTAGTCCTGAACTGACACACCCCAATAGGTTTGCAAACTTGGCAGATGAGGGGGATGTCATTACAGGGGTAGCATTGCTGCAGCAAGGCATGACCTCTGAACGCCAGAGGAGTGTCTGCTCCAGTAAGGGGGGGAATAGGAGTGCAGGGCAGGCAAGACAGGTACTGGTAGTGGGGGACTCAATTATTAGGGGGACAGATAGGGCAATCTGTCACAAAGACAGGGATCGCCGAACAGTGTGTTGTCTTCCTGGCGCTCGAGTTCGGCACATCGCTGATCGGGTTGACAGATTACTGGGAGGGGCTGGGGAGGACCCAGCGGTCATTGTACACATTGGCACAAATGACAAAGTTAGAGGTAGGTGGAAGGTCCTTAAAGATAATTTCAGGGAATTAGGTTGTAAGCTTAAAGCATGGACCTCAAAGGTGGTATTTTCGGAAATACTACCTGTGCCACGAGCCACACCAGAGAGGCAAAGAGAGATCAGGGAGGTTAACAGGTGGCTCAGGAATTGGTGTAGGAAAGAGGGTTTTGGGTTCCTGGAGAATTGGGCCGACTTTTCAGTTGGCTACAGATTCTATGCTAGGGATGGGCTGCATCTTAATGGGGAAGGTGCAGCTCTGCTGGGGCAGAAAATGGCTAGAAGGTTGGAGGAGTGTTTAAACTAGGAATGGGGGGCGAGGGTATTCACTTTATAGAAGGGGAATGTAGTGCAGATAGTGACCAGGGAACAAGTAATGAAATTGGGGGTGGTACGGGGGGAAGGCTTAGAACAGTTAATACAGTAAGCAGGAATACAGGTACAGAGTCATACGTAACGTGCATGTACACTAATGCCCGAAGCCTCACAAATAAGGTGGAGGAATTAGAATTAATATTGTTGGAAGAAAATTATGATGTAGTGGGGATATCAGAGACATGGCTGGATGAGAGCTATGACTGGGCTGTTAATTTACAGGGTTATAGCTTATTTAGGAATGACTGTACAAATAAGCGAGGGGGAGGTGTGTGTCTATATGTAAAATCATCCTTAAAACCCATCCTGCGTGACAACATATGTGAGGGTACTGAGAATGTAGAGTCCCTATGGGTGGAGATAAGGGGGGGAGAATGAATAATAAAATACTGATAGGGGTGTGTTATAAGACGCCGAATATTATGGAAGAGGTAGAGAATCTCCTCATAAAGCAAATTGATAAAGCAGCGAGTCTCGGAGAGGTAATTATTATGGGGGACTTTAACTATCCTGATATAAATTGGGGAACAGAAACTTGCAGTTCTAGCAAAGGAAATAGATTTTTGATAACAATGAGAGATAATTACCTGTCACAAATGGTACAGGACCCCACAAGAGGGGGAGCACTACTAGACCTTGTACTAACCAATAGGCCAGACCGCATATCAAATATACAAGTTGGGGGTTACTTGGGGAATAGTGATCACAAAATAATAAGTTTTCATGTATTCTTTAGTAAGATGTCTAGTAGAGGGGCTACAAGGACACTAAACTTCAGGAAAGCAAATTTTAAACGATTGAGAGATGATCTTAGTGCAATAAACTGGGATGATGTACTAAGTAATAAAAGTACACAAAGCAAATGGGAGACTTTTATGAGCATCCTGAATAGGGCTTGTGCAGAAAATATACCCTATGGGAACAAACATGCTAGAAATAGGAGGAAACCCCTATGGCTAAATAGAGCTGTAAGGGAAGCAATAAAAGAAAACCAGAAAGCCTTAAAAGAATTAAAGAGGGTAGGTAGTGATGAGGCATTATATAATTATAGAAAATTAAATAAAATATGTAAAAAGCAAATTAAGTTAGCTAAGTTTGAGACAGAGAGACTCATTGCGAGAGAAAGTAAAAATAATCCTAAAATATTATTTAACTACATAAACAGTAAAAAACTGAAAAGCGATAGTGTTGGCCCCCTTAAAAATAGTCTTGGTGAAATGGTGGAAGGGGATGAGGGTAAAGCCAACCTGCTGAATGACTTTTTTTCTACGGTTTTTATACAAGAAAATGCCATGGCAGATGACATGACCAGTGATACCATAAATTCACCCTTGAATATTACCTGCTTAACCCAGCAGGAAGTACGCCGCCGCCTCGAAATCACTAAGGTTGACAAATCTCCGGGCCCGGATGGCATACACCCCAGAGTACTACAGGAATTGAGTTCTGTGATAGATAGACCATTATTTTTAATCTTCTCTGATTCCTTAATAACAGGGTCGGTACCGCAGGACTGGCGCATAGCAAATGTGGTGCCAATATTCAAAAAGGGGACAAAAACTGAGCCGGGAAATTATAGGCCGGTAAGTTTAACCTCTACAGTTGGTAAAATCCTTGAGGGTTTCTTGAGAGATGCTATACTGGAGTATCTCAAGAAAAATAACCTTATGACAGAGTATCAACATGGGTTTATGAGGGATCGATCCTGTCAAACTAATTTGATCAGCTTCTATGAAGAGGTAAGTTCAAGCCTGGACCAGGGAAATGCAGTGGATGTTGTGTATATGGACTTTTCAAAAGCTTTTGATACGGTGCCACACAAAAGGTTGGTACATAAAATGAGAATAATGGGGATAGGGGAAAATATGTGTAACTGGGTTAAAAACTGGCTCAGTGATAGGAAACAAAGGGTGGTTATTAATGGTGCGTACTCGGACTGGGTCTCAGTTCATAGTGGGGTACCACAGGGGTCAGTATTGGGCCCGCTTCTTTTCAACATATTTATAAATGACCTTGTTGGGGGCATGCGGAGTAGAATTTCAATATTTGCAGATGATACTAAACTCTGCAGGGTAATCAATACAGAGGAGGATAATTTTATATTACAGGGAGATTTATGTAAATTGGAGCATTGGGCTGAGAAGTGGCAATTGAAGTTTAATGTAGATAAATGTAAGGTCATGCACTTGGGTAGAGGAAATAACATTTATGATTATGTACTTAATTGTAGAACACTGGGTAAAAGAGACACAGAAAAAGACTTGGGTGTATGGGTGGATGGTAAACTTCACTTTAGTGGACAGTGTCAGGCAGCTGCTGCCAGGGCTAATAAAATAATGGGATGTATTAAAAGAGGTATAAGTGTTCATGAAAAAAATATAGTTCTACCTCTGTACAAGTCACTAGTGCGACCGCACTTAGAATACTGTGTACAATTCTGGTCACCGATATATAAGAAGGACATAGCTGAACTGGAGAGGGTGCAAAGAAGAGCCACCAAGATTATTAGAGGAATGGATGGGCTGCAATACCAAGACAGGTTATTAAACTTGGGGTTATTTAGTTTGGAAAAACGAAGGCTTAGGGGGGATCTAATCACAATGTATAAATATATGAGGGGACAGTACAGAGACCTTTCCAAAGATCTTTTTACACCTAGGCCTGCGACTGGAACACGGGGGCATCCGCTACGTCTTGAGGAAAGAAGGTTTAATCATAATTACAGACGAGGATTCTTTACTGTACGAGCAGTGAGACTGTGGAACTCTCTGCCGCATGATGTTGTAATGAGTGATTCACTACTAACATTTAAGCAGAGCCTGGACGCCTTTCTTGAAAAATTTAACATTACCAGTTATGTATATTAGATTTTATGACAGGGTATTGATCCAGGGAACTAGTCTGATTGCCGGATGTGGAGTCAGGAAGGAAATTTTTTCCCCATTGGAACTTGTTTGCCACATTGGGGTTTTTTTTGCCTTCCTCTGGATCAACATGTTAGGCTACGGGTTGAACTAGATGGACTTAGAGTCTCCCTTCAACCTTAAAAACTATGATACTATGATACTATGATAGAGGGATGAATGGAGGGATGAATGGAGGGATAGAAGGAGGGATGAATGGAGGGATAGAGGGATGAAAGGAGGGATAGAGGGAGGGATGGATGGATGATAGAGGGATGAATGGAGGGATGAATGGAGGGATAGAAGGAGGGATGGATGCATGGATGATAGAGGGATGAATGGAGGGATAGAGGGATGGATGGATGGATGATAGAGGGATGAATGGAGGGATAGAGGGAGGGATGGATGATAGAGGGATGAATGGCGGGATAGAGGGAGGGATGAATGGAGGGATAGAGGGAGGGATGGATGGATCATAGAGGGATGAATGGAGGGATGAATGGAGGGATAGAGGGAGGAATGGATGGATGAATGGAGGGATGAATGGAGGGATAGAGGGATGGATAGAGGGATGAATGGAGAGATAGAGAGAGGGATAGAGGGAGGGATGGATGATAGTGGGATGGATGATAGAGGGATGGATGATAGAGGGATATATACAGTTAGGTCCAGAAATATTTGGACAGTGACACAATTTTCGCAAGTTGGGCTCTGCATGCCACCACATTGGATTTGAAATGAAACCTCTACAACAGAATTCAAGTGCAGATTGTAACGTTTAATTTGAAGGTTTGAACAAAAATATCTGATAGAAATTGTAGGAATTGTACACATTTCTTTACAAACACTCCACATTTTAGGAGGTCAAAAGTAATTGGACAAATAAACCAAACCCAAAAAAAAATTTTTTATTTTCAATATTTTGTTGCGAATCCTTTGGAGGCAATCACTGCCTTAAGTCTGGAACCCATGGACATCACCAAACGCTGGGTTTCCTCCTTCTTAATGCTTTGCCAGGCCTTTACAGCCGCAGCCTTCAGGTCTTGCTTGTTTGTGGGTCTTTCCGTCTTAAGTCTGGATTTGAGCAAGTGAAATGCATGCTCAATTGGGTTAAGATCTTGTGATTGACTTGGCCATTGCAGAATGTTCCACTTTTTTGCACTCATGAACTCCTGGGTAGCTTTGGCTGTATGCTTGGGGTCATTGTCCATCTGTACTATGAAGCGCCGTCCGATCAACTTTGCGGCATTTGGCTGATTCTGGGCTGAAAGTATATCCCGGTACACTTCAGAATTCATCCGGCTACTCTTGTCTGCTGTTACGTCATCAATAAACACAAGTGACCCAGTGCCATTGAAAGCCATGCATGCCCATGCCATCACGTTGCCTCCACCATGTTTTACAGAGGATGTGGTGTGCCTTGGATCATGTGCCGTTCCCTTTCTTCTCCAAACTTTTTTCTTCCCATCATTCTGGTACAGGTTGATCTTGGTCTCATCTGTCCATAGAATACTTTTCCAGAACTGAGCTGGCTTCATGAGATGTTTTTCAGCAAATTTAACTCTGGCCTGTCTATTTTTGGAATTGATGAATGGTTTGCATCTAGATGTGAACCCTTTGTATTTACTTTCATGGAGTCTTCTCTTTACTGTTGACTTAGAGACAGATACACCTACTTCACTGAGAGTGTTCTGGACTTCAGTTGATGTTGTGAACGGGTTCTTCTTCACCAAAGAAAGTATGCGGCGATCATCCACCACTGTTGTCATCCGTGGACGCTCAGGCCTTTTTGAGTTCCCAAGCTCACCAGTCAATTCCTTTTTTCTCAGAATGTACCCGACTGTTGATTTTGCTACTCCAAGCATGTCTGCTATCTCTCTGATGGATTTTTTCTTTTTTTTCAGCCTCAGGATGTTCTGCTTCACCTCAATTGAGAGTTCCTTAGACCGCATGTTGTCTGGTCACAGCAACAGCTTCCAAATGCAAAACCACACACCTGTAATCAACCCCAGACCTTTTAACTACTTCATTGATTACAGGTTAACGAGGGAGACGCCTTCAGAGTTAATTGCAGCCCTTACAGTCCCTTGTCCAATTACTTTTGGTCCCTTGAAAAAGAGGAGGCTTTGCATTACAGAGCTATGATTCCTAAACCCTTTCTCCGATTTGGATGTGAAAACTCTCATATTGCAGCTGGGAGTGTGCACTTTCAGCCCATATTATATATATAATTGTATTTCTGAACATGTTTTTGTAAACAGCTAAAATAACAAAACTTGTGTCACTGTCCAAATATTTCTGGACCTAACTGTAGATACACGACAGATAATAGATAGATAGAGATAGAATCATAGATAGATAGAGGGATAGAATCATAGATAGCTAGAATCATAGATAGATAGAATCATAGATAGATAGATAGAATCATAGATAGATAGAGGGATAGAGATAGATAGATAGATAAATACTGTATCTCAATGTTGGTGAAAGAGTCAGATTAATTTGTTCCCATAAAACTACTATAAAGAAATGAGGAAAAAAATACAAATACAATTTTTTTTTTTCTTCACCACCTTGGATTCAAACCAGCAACGTTCAAAACTTGTGTCCAGCAACCTCCTGGCTTTCCTAGCTGCACTAGCTGTTGAGCCACTAAGATTGATGATGTCAGAGGGAGGATTTCACATAAATGAACCTACAATGCAGCCTCTTACACAGCAGATTACACAGGACACAGCTCCATTGTTCAGAGCAGTGTCTCTATCTCCTGTATTCTAGAGGGAGAGGAAAAGAGGATTTTTTTTTCTTCTAATAAAGTTACTAAAAATAATAAAAAAAATAGAATAATGTAATTTTATTGCACTTTTTTATAAAATAATAAACATCACAAATCAGCAAATAACATGGACATATTTGGTGTCCCTGTAATCGTAATGACCTGAACAACACAGCGATCAGATTATTTATGGGGATCGGTAAATGGCGGGAAAAAAAGGCGCAATTTATTATTTTTCTTTATTAAAACCCATAAAAAATGTAATAAAAATGGATCACTGAGGCCGTGTTCACACATAGCGTAAATGCTGCATTTTTTCTGCAGGTGTCCGCGCCACGAGTGCAATAACAATGTTCTCTGATTATTGCGTGTTTGCGGTATTTTTTATACATTGTCCCCCTTATTTGATACATGTTTGTTGCTGATGTGAATCCTGAAGCTTATAAAGAAAGAAACACCAAATGCGCACAGTTCAGCGGCGTCTTTCCACGCACCAGGGGCGGAGATTTCATCACGTCTCATCCACTTTGCTTGGACAATTAGTCCATATTCACATGTAGTGTAAATGCTGCATTTTTTTCTGCTGTTTCTTTGCACATTTATTCTGCTGTGTTTAATTGTCCAAGTAAAGTGGATGTGATTCTATGTAAAGATGCTGCTGAATTCTGCGGTTTTCGGGGGGGGGGGGGTTCTATGTGCAGCTTAAAATAATGCAGGAAAAAGCTTCTCTGTACAATAAAAACACTTAAAAACGCAGATTCACATCTGAACCAAAAACGCATTAAGTAATGGAGAAAAGGCAGAAAAAATGCAGCAAAAATGGAAAAAACAGAGATTGTTATTGTGTAGTTTGGTGCAGACAGAAACAAAAAGAAATAGAATTTATGCAACGTGTGAACACAGATTGATAGGCACAAATAAGCAACATGTCATATAGTGACACAGAAATATAAAAAAATTCTGACTGCTATAAATATGAATGAACAGTCCACGGCATCTGCTGAATGACCCTTACTTCCAAATGGGTGTGGCTAGGGGTGTGGCTAGGGGCATGGTCAAAATTTGCCGCGGCGCGCGCAGCGTGCCGCATACTTTGTCCCTCTTTCCTTTCTTGAAAAGTTGGGAGGTATGGTGTGTGTGTGTATATCCCTGTGGCAGAGCCGTGTGTGTGTGTATATCCCTGTGGCAGAGCCGTGTGTGTGTGTATATCCCTGTGGCAGAGCCGTGTGTGTGTATATCCCTGTGGCAGAGCCGTGTGTGTGTGTGTATGCGTGTGTATAGGCCTGTGGCAGAGCCGTGTGTGTATGTGTGTATATCCCTGTTGCAGAGCCGTGTGTGTGTAGGCCTGTGGCAGAGCTGTGTGTATGTATATCCCTGTGGCAGAGCCGTGTGTGTATATATCCCTGTGGGAGAGCCGTGTGTATGTGTGTGTATAGGCCTGTGGCAGAGCTGTGTGTGTCTATAGGCCTGTAGCAGAGCTGTGTGTGTGTATAGGCCTGTAGCAGAGCTGTGTGTGTATATCCCTGTGGCAGAGCCATTTGTATGTTTGTATATCCCTGTGGCAGAGCTGTGTGTGTGTGTATATCCCTGTAGCAGAGCCGTGTGTGTGTATATCCCTGTAGCAGAGCCGTGTGTGTGTATATCCCTGTGGCAGAGCCGTGTGTGTGTATATCCCTGTGGTAGAGCCGTGTGTGTGTATATCCCTGTGGCAGAGCTGTGTGTGTGTGTATATCCCTGTGGCAGAGCCGTGTGTGTGTGTGTGTATGCGTGTGTATAGGCCTGTGGTAGAGCCATGTGTGTGTATAGGCCTGTGGCAGAGCCGTGTGTGTGTGTATGTGTGTGTATAGGCCTGTGGCAGAGCCGTGTGTGTGTATATCCCTGTAGCAGAGCCGTGTGTGTGCGCATATCCCTGTTGCAGAGCCGTGTGTGTATAGGCCTGTGGCAGAGCTGTGTGTGTGTATATCCCTATGGCAGAGCCGCGTGTATGTGTGTGTATTGGCCTGTAGCAGAGCCGTGTGTGTATATCCCTGTGGCAGAGCCGTGTGTATGTGTGTGTGTATAAACCTGTGCCTACAAGTAGTATTCAACCCCCTGCAGATTTAGCAGGTTTGATAAGATGCAAATAAGTTAGAGCCTGCAAACCTCAAACAAGAGCAGGATTTATTAACAGATGCATAAATCTTACAAACCAACAAGTTATGTTGCTCAGTTAAATTTTAATAAATTTTCAACATAAAAGTGTGGGTCAATTATTATTCAACCCCTAGGTTTAATATTTTGTGGAATAACTCTTGTTTGAAATTACAGCTAGTAATCGTCTTTTATAAGACCTGATAAGGCCGGCACAGGTCTCTGGAGTTATCTTGGCCCACTCCTCCATGCAGATCTTCTCCAAGTTATCTAGGTTCTTTGGGTGTCTCATGTGGACTTTAATCTTGAGCTCCTTCCACAAGTTTTCAATTGGGTTAAGGTCAGGAGACTGACTAGGCCACTGCAACACCTTGATTTTTTCCCTCTTGAACGAGGCCTTGGTTTTCTTGGTTGTGTGCTTTGGGTCGTTGTCTTGTTGGAAGATGAAATGACGACCCATCTTAAGATCCTTGATGGAGGAGCGGAGGTTCTTGGCCAAAATCTCCAGGTAGACAGTGCTATCCATCTTCCCATAGATGCTGACCAGATGGCCAGGCCCCTTGGCTGAGAAACAGCCCCACAGCATGATGCTGCCACCACCATGCTTTACTGTAGGGATGGTATTCTTGGGGTCGTATGCAGTGCCATCCAGTCTCCAAACGTCACGTGTGTGGTTGGCACCAAAGATCTCAATCTTGGTCTCATCAGACCAGAGAACCTTGAACCAGTCTGTCTCAGAGTCCTCCAAGTGATCATGAGCAAACTGTAGACGAGCCTTGACATGACGCTTTGAAAGTAAAGGTACCTTACGGGCTCGTCTGGAACGGAGACCATTGCGGTGGAGTACGTTACTTTTGGTATTGTCTGAAACCAATGTCCCCACTGCCATGAGATCTTCCCGGAGCTCCTTCCTTGTTGTCCTTGGGTTAGCCTTGACTCTTCGGACAAGCCTGGCCTCGGCACGGG
This sequence comes from Anomaloglossus baeobatrachus, assembly GCF_048569485.1. Taxonomy (NCBI): domain Eukaryota; kingdom Metazoa; phylum Chordata; class Amphibia; order Anura; family Aromobatidae; genus Anomaloglossus; species Anomaloglossus baeobatrachus. Next base: position 574,298,191 of record NC_134357.1, on the reverse strand, counting down.
TGGAAACTTTCAAAGGCTGTCCAGGCCGTGGAAGGCTAACAGTAGTTCCATAAGCCTTCCACTTCCGGATGATGCTCCCAACAGTGGAGACAGGTAGGCCCAACTCCTTGGAAAGGGTTTTGTACCCCTTGCCAGCCTTGTGACCCTCCACGATCTTGTCTCTGATGGCTTTGGAATGCTCCTTTGTCTTTCCCATGTTGACCATGTATGAGTGCTGTTCACAAGTTTGGGGAGGGTCTTAATTAGTCAGAAAAGGCTGGAAAAAGAGATAATTAATCCAAACATGTGAAGCTCATTGTTCTTTGTGCCTGAAATACTTCTTAATACTTTAGGGGAACCAAACAGAATTCTGGTGGTTTGAGGGGTTGAATAATAAATGACCTTTTGAATAAACTTTTCACAATTTAAAAAAAAAAAAAAATAAATAAAAAAAGAAATAACATTCTTTTTTGCTGCAGTGCATTTCACACTTCCAGGCTGATCTACAGTCCAAATGTCACAATGCTAAGTTAATTCCGAATGTGTAAACCTGCTAAATCTGCAGGGGTTTGAATACTACTTGTAGGCACTGTATATAAATACGCATATGGCTGATGATTCCATCAGGCTTTGTCATTTTAATAACCCAAAAACACGGTACATGCAGCTTTTTCAGGCTGTCAAAATGACAACTGCGCTGCATAGCTGAGCTGAACAGCCGTTAAAGGGAACCTGTCACCAGATGTGGTCACTGTAAGCTGCGGCCACCACTAGTGGGCTCTTATATACAGCATTCTAACATGCTGTATATCAGAGACCAGGCCGCTGTGTAGAACGTAAAAATCACTTTATAATACTCACCTAATCGGTGCGGTGCAGACTGGTCAAAGGAGTGTCTCTGTTCTCCGGGTGCGACGCCTCCTCTTTCGGGCATCTTTGTCCTCCTTCTTCTGAAGTCGGGGTGCATGACGCGTCCTACCTCATCCACTCTAGCCGGCATTGAGGTCCTACGCAGGCGCACTACAATTCTTTGATCTGATCAGGGCAAGGAAGATCAAAGTGCGCCTGCGCAGGACCTCAATGTCGGCACGTATGCATGACGTAGGATGTTTCATGCACCCCGACTTCAGAAGAAGGATGACAAAGATGGAAGTGGAGTTTTTCCAAGAATGGCAGTGAGCCTGTGGTAGGTTTGCAGGGTGAAGGTGGAGCTGGGGTGGAACCTTGGCAGAGTCTCAAGGGGCCTGGATATATTGCCAGTATGGGGCCCTGAAATTCCTGGTGGCAGCGCGCGCTGCCTCCCCACCGAAGAGGAGAATCAAACAAGTCTGTGGGCCACACAGGAGGCAAGAGAAGTGTTGTCCTCTATCATCAAAAGTAAAAGCCTCCCAGTATGTGTGCCTGTCTGTGTGTATAGGATTGTGATGTCTGTTTATGCATGTGTATATTTATGTTTGTGATTGTCTTCAAATATGTATCTGCTTAATGTGAATAAATCTGTGTACGTGTCTGTACACCGTGTGGGTGTACGTGTCTGTACGTTGTGTGGGTGTACGTGTCTGTACTGTATGTTTACATGTCCATGTTTTTGGGGTTCTATGTATGTGTGTATGATGCATGTATGTGACCATGATCAGGGTTCACAGTATTTTGGATGCAGAGTGTTTTCGCTGTATCCATAACGCTGCATTGTACAGTACAAACACAGTCGATGGATTTCTAAATATCCCATGCACACTGCGTGTACTGCCTGGCCTGCAGCGAAAACTGACCTGGCGTGGATCCCCGAGCAGCAGCATGTCAATTTATCAGGCAGCTGCAGTCCCTTTGGAGAGCACTCGCGACCCCTTAGGAGAGGACACGCTTCCTCCAGGACGCAGCATGTCTGGACCATGGTCATATACCCTTATAGTGTTGTGGTGTATGTGTAAAACATTTGTATCTTATATCTTATCTTTAAGAATGAGTGCCCACCGTCAGGCGCTCTCACGGTCTGGACGCAGGGTACTTTCTCTAGCGGAGACGCGCTGTCCGTGTACACGATCGATCAGGACGACTGACAGTGGATTTTCGCTGTATTCTCCCACTCAAAGCACTAGTATCTCTTAGAATAAAGTCACAAGCTGCAGCTCAGTAACTTGCGCTACAGGTCAATTTATGGAGAGTCTAAAAAAAGCCCAGGGGGACAGAGATTTCTATAAATCCATCCACTGTGCCTGTACTGTACAATGCAGCATTTTGGACGCAGCGAAAACACTCTGCATCCAAAACGCTGCTGACACTGATCGTGGGCACGAGCCCGTTCATATATGTATTAGAGAATTTAATTGATCTTTCTGTGTTAATGAAAAGACAAGTGAAATTAACCTCTTCCTGCACTGTGACGTAGCTATGTGTTAGGGCCAGGTGGACGGGCAGACCCAGGAGGTGGATCCACTGGGCCGAACTCCTTGATGATGGTAAGGGGTCCGGTAGCTGGAGCACTACAGGTAGCAGGACAGTCCGTGCACAAGAGCAGAATGGAGAAGTCCCTGGGACCACGGAGTCACTGATGGTAGTCCGGGTGACGGAGCTCAGGTTCGGAAGCCGAGATGTTGTCAGGCGGAGTCCGGAACCGATGGAGCGAGATGACGGGTCACCGTAGGGATCAGAGATGGTACGGACTGTCAGGATGGCAGATAGGCAGCGTTCGGGGTTCGGGATTCGGCAGGACCGGATGGCAAGGCAGGATCGGCTCTAGAAGAGAGAGAGGTGAGTATCTCACAGGAACACAAGGAGACCTGACTCCTAGCTCGGGAAATACGAAGAACAGGCCCCGCCCACTTGGACACTAAACCCCTTTATACCCTGTACCTGTGTGCTTCATTTCCTGTCAGTGGACGCTGGCCCTTTAAGAAAGGGTCAATGACCGCGCGCGCGCCCTAATGCGCATGCGCGAGTCCCGGGTGCCAGAAGCCAGAGCAGGAAGCGGTGAGGAGGAAGCAGCAGAGCCGGGCTGGGGCTGAGAAGCCGACGGGCGCCGGGAGCGGGGACCAGGACGCCTGGGAAGCGCAGGCAATGGAGGCTGGAGACCGGGGAGCGGCGGAGACCGGACAGAAGAACCGGGGAGCGTGGCAGGTGAGCCGGGGAGCAGAGCAGGGGACCCGGGGAGCGTGACAGTACCCCCCCCCACGCCCCCCTCCCCGCAACCGGGACAGGAAGGCACGGATCAGAGGAGTACCCACATTCTCCCGGGGCTCCCAGGACCTATCCTCAGGACCATATCCTGCCCAGTCCACCAAGAAGAACTGTCGACCCCGTACGGTCTTCATGACCACGATATTCCTTACCGCATAGATGTCGTCATCGGCAATAGGAGGAGGAGCCGAACTGGCAGCAGCGGAGAAGGGACCAAGGACAACCGGCTTGAGCAGGGAGACGTGGAAGGTGTTGGGTATCCTCATCGTGGCCGGGAGCTGTAGCTTGTAGGAGACCTCATTGATCTTGCTCAGGACTTTAAGCGGCCCGATGTAGCGAGGTCCCAGCTTGTAGGATGGTAGCTTCAATCGGACGTACTTGGAAGCAAGCCAGACGAGATCTCCAGGAGAGAAACACGGAGGGTCCAGACGTCTCTTGTCTGTGTGTCTCTTCATCCGCAGGGAGGCACGTGCAAGGGACGCCTTAACAGAGTCCCAAATGGTGGTAAAGTCACGGGCTACAGCATCAGCAGCAGGGACATCCGAGGAAGAGGATACAGGCAATGGGACGGAAGGTTGAAGTCCGTAAACGACATGGAAGGGAGAGCTGGAGGAGGACTCACTGACGTGGTGGTTATGGGAGAATTCAGCCCAAGGAAGAAGCGTGGACCAGTCGTCATGATGGGCGTTGACGTAGTGACGTAAGAAGGAGGTCAAGATCTGGTTGACCCGTTCCACTTGGCCGTTCGACTGAGGATGGTAAGCTGAAGAAAAGTCCAGAGTCACTCCCAGATGTTTGCAGAGAGCCCTCCAGAAGCGGGAGGTGAACTGAGTTCCTCTGTCGGACACAATGTGTGATGGAAAGCCATGCAAGCGGAAGATGTGATGTATATAGGCGTCAGCGAGTTCCTGGGCAGAGGGCAGTCCAGCCATAGGGACGAAATGAGCCATTTTAGAGAACCGATCCACCACGACCCATATGACTGTGTGTCCGGAGGACAATGGCAAGTCCGTAATAAAGTCCATCGCAATGTGTTGCCACGGAACTGAGGGTATAGGCAGAGGCAGAAGACGGCCATATGGCAGGTGTTTGGGCGTCTTGTTCCTGGCACAAGAGGAGCAGGCAGAGACAAAAGAAGCGACGTCCGTGCGAAGGGATGGCCACCAGTAATGACGTACAATAGCACTCCACGTTCTCTTCTGACCAGCATGACCGGCTGTTTTCGAGGCATGGCCCCAGTGTAACACTTTTTGCCTGTCAGTCTCAGAGACATAGGTCTTCCCGGGCGGTATCTGGGCCAGGGTGACAGGGGCCACCGGAATGATTTTACTAGGACAGATGATGGGTTGGGAAGTCTCCTCCTCCTGCTCCATGGGCATGAAAGACCTGGACAAGGCATCAGCGCGTACATTCTTGTCCGTGGGTCGGAAATGGAGCTGGAAATCGAATCTGGCAAAGAACAAGGACCACCTGGCTTGCCGTGGGTTCAGTCGCTGAGCAGACCGCAGGTATTCCAGGTTCTTGTGGTCCGTGTAAATAATAACGGGGTACACTGCTCCTTCCAGAAGGTAGCGCCATTCCTCCAGAGCCAGTTTGACTGCCAATAGCTCTCGGTCACCGATGGTGTAGTTGTGTTCAGGCGCTGAGAAGCTCTTGGAGAAGAAACCGCAAGTCACCATCTTCCCGGAGGAGGACTTCTGCATGAGCACTGCTCCGGCTCCCGAGGAGGAGGCATCCACCTCCAAGGTGAACTGTCGGTTTAACTCCGGACGGTGGAGTACAGGAGAGGAGGCAAATGCCCGCTTCAGAGAGCCAGACGCGGCGTCGACCGCAGGTGACCAGTCCTTTGGATTAGCCCCCTTCTTGGTCAAGGCGGAGAGAGGAGCAGTCAGAGCAGAGAAGTGAGGGATGAACTGGCGGTAATAGTTGGCGAATCCCAGAAAGCGTTGGATTGCCTTCAGTCCAGAAGGAGGAGGCCAGTTGAGAATGGAGGAGACCTTCTTTGGATCCATCTGCAGTCCGGTATCGGAGATGATGTAACCCAGGAAGGGGAGAGAAGACTGCTCAAAGACACACTTCTCGTACTTGGCGTACAGACGATTCTCTCTCAGTCTTTGTAGAACCAGCTGCACGTTCTCTCTGTGGGTCTGCAGGTCCGGAGAGAAGACAAGGATATCATCCAGATACACCACCACACAGACGTAGAGAAGGTCCCGGAAAACGTCGCTCACCAATTCTTGAAAGACTGCTGGTGCGTTACACAGGCCGAAGGGCATCACGCAGTATTCATAGTGCCCATCGCGAGTATTGAACGCGGTCTTCCATTCGTCCCCAGAGCGGATGCGGACCAGGTTGTAGGCACCCCGAAGATCCAACTTGGTGAACACACGAGCTCCTCTAAGCCGATCAAACAATTCGGGGATGAGCGGCAGGGGGTACTTGTTTTTCACGGTGATTTGGTTCAATCCCCGATAGTCTATGCATGGGCGTAAGTCGCCTTCTTTCTTCTTAACGAAGAAGAAGCCTGCTCCAGCAGGAGAGGAGGATCTCCGAATGAATCCTCTTGCCAGGCTCTCTGTGATGTAAGTAGACATGGCCCTTGTTTCGGCTGGAGACAGCGGATATATCCGTCCTCGAGGTGGTGTAGTTCCCGGGAGCAGGTCGATGGCACAATCGTAAGGACGATGTGGCGGGAGTACCTCAGATTCCTTTTTATCAAAGACGTCCGCGAAGGACCAATAGGCCGAGGGCAGTCCCGGTAGGGACTCTGGAACCGGAGGTGGTCGGATGGCTTGTATGGTCTGTAAACAGTTCTCATGGCAAGAAGAGCCCCATCGGGTGATTTCACCAGTGCCCCAGCTGACTGATGGTTCGTGTGTCCGTAACCAGGGAAGTCCCAGCAGGATTTGATGGGACATGTGTGGAAGGACGTAGAGAGCGATGTTCTCGGTGTGCAGGGCACCGATACGCAGTTCGACCGGCCTGGTGATCCAGGAGATGGTGTCAGAGAGGGGTCTCCCATCCACAGAGGCAATCACGAGGGGTTTGTCGAGTGGAGTAACAGGCACCTGGTACTTGTCCACCGTGGCCTGCTGGATGAAATTGCCTGCTGCCCCAGAATCGAGGTACGCCTCAGCCGTGAACCGTGTCTCTCCCGTTGTCACTTGCACAGTCCACATAACCGGGTCTGAGAGAGTCCCAGCACCTAGGGTGGCCTCTCCTACCAACCCTAGGCTTTGGAGTTTCCCGGCCTCTCTGGACAGGAGCGTAGCAGGTGTGTGCCCTCTCCGCAGTAGAAGCAGAGGCCCTTGGCGAGTCGCTCTGCTCTACGTTGTTCAGACTGCCGCACACGGTCGATCTGCATGGGCTCGTGGACGGAGACACCAGAAGCCGTTGACTGAAGTACGGCGGGCTTCTGCGGAGGAGAGGAATGCCGTACCGGACGTCTCTTATGGGACACCTCTTTGGATCGCTCCTGAAAGCGAATGTCCACTCGAGTCGCTAGGGTAATCAGGGCATCCAGGGTGGACGGTACGTCACGACCAGCCAGCTCATCTTTAATTCGACCCGAGAGTCCTTCCCAGAAGGCGGCGGTTAGGGCCTCGTTGTTCCACCCGAGTTCCGAAGCCAAGGTGCGAAAACGGATGGCGTATTGACCCACCGTCAGAGTCCCCTGACGTAACCGGAGAAGAGATGAGGCAGACGCGGAGGCGCGTCCGGGCTCGTCAAAGGTGCCACGAAATGCCTGCAGGAACTCCTGGATGTTCGTGGTCACAGGATCCTCCCTTTCCCACAAGGGGTTCATCCACGCCAGTGCCTCACCCTCTAGATGGGACATGATGAAGGCGACCTTGGCTTGGTCGGAGGCAAACAAATGCGGCAGCTGCGTGAAATGGAGGGAGCATTGGTTTATGAATCCCCTGCAGGTCTTGGGATCTCCGGCGTACCGGGGTGGTGAGGCCAAACGAAGTCTGGAAGCATCCGAAGAGGCTGCCATGGGAGCTGGAGCCGTGGATTGTCTAGTGGAAGCCCGAGATGCTGAAGATGTAACTGACGCTTGTAGCGTGTTCAGGCGGGCGTCCACAGAAGACATGAATTGCAGCATGCGGGTCTGAGTCTCACGCTGGCGTGTGAGTTCCTCCTGCAAGGCTGCTAGTGCTTCAGCGGGATCCATGGCCTGTTCTTACTGTTAGGGCCAGGTGGACGGGCAAACCCAGGAGGTGGATCCACTGGGCCGAACTCCTTGATGATGGTAAGGGGTCCGGTAGCTGGAGCACTACAGGTAGCAGGACAGTCCGTGCACAAGAGCAGAATGGAGAAGTCCCTGGGACCACGGAGTCACTGATGGTAGTCCGGGTGACGGAGCTCAGGTTCGGAAGCCGAGATGTTGTCAGGCGGAGTCCGGAACCGATGGAGCGAGATGACGGGTCACCGTAGGGATCAGAGATGGTACGGACTGTCAGGATGGCAGATAGGCAGCGTTCGGGGTTCGGGATTCGGCAGGACCGGATGGCAAGGCAGGATCGGCTCTAGAAGAGAGAGAGGTGAGTATCTCACAGGAACACAAGGAGACCTGACTCCTAGCTTGGGAAACACGAAGAACAGGCCCCGCCCACTTGGACACTAAACCCCTTTATACCCTGTACCTGTGTGCTTCATTTCCTGTCAGTGGACGCTGGCCCTTTAACCCCTTCACCCCCGGCCACTAAAACACCCTAATGACCGGGCCATTTTTTGCAATTCTGACCAGTGTCACTTTGACAGGTTATAACTCTCGAACGCTTCAACGGATTCTGGCGATTCTGAGATTTGTTTTTTTGTGACATATTGTACTTCATGTCAGTGGTAAATTTAGGCCGATATTTTTTGCGTTTATTTGTGAAAATGTAGGAAATTTGGCGAAAATTTTGAAAATTTCGCAATTTTCAAACTTTGAAAATTTATGCCCATAAATCTGAGAGATATGTCACACAAAATAGTTACTAAATAACATTTCCCACTTGTCTACTTTACATCAGCGCAATTTTCGAAACAAATTTTTTTTCCGTTAGGAAGGTAGAAGGGGTCAAAGGTCATCAGCAAATTCTCATTTTTCCAACAAAATTTACAAAATAATTTTTTTTAGGGACCACATTACATTTGAGGTGACTTTGAGAGGCCTAGGTAACAGAAAATACCCAAAAGTGACCCCATTCTAAAAACTACACCCCTCACACTGCTCAAAACCACATCCAAGAAGTTTATTAACCCTTTAGGTGCTTCACAGGAACCAAAGCAATGTGGAAGGAAAAAATGAAAATTTTACTTTTTAACACAAAAATGTTACTTTAGCCATAAAAGTTTCATTTTTACAAGGGAGAAAAGAGAAAGCACACAATACAATTTATTGTGCATGTTCTCCTGAGTACGCTGATACCCCATATGTGGTAAAAATCAATTGTTTGGGCGCACGGCAGAGCTCGGAAGGGAAGGAGCGCCATTTGAATTTTTGAACGCAAAATTAGCTGCACTCATTAGCGGACGCCATGTCGGGTTTGAAGACCCCCTGAGGTGCCTAACCAATGGAGCTCCCCCACAAGTGACCCCATTTTGGAAACTAGAGCCCTCAAATAATTTTTCTAGATGTTTGGTGAGCACTTTGAACCCCTGGGGGCTTCACAGAAGTTTATAGCGTTCAGTCGTGAAAAGAAAAAAATTTTTTTTTTACCACAAAACGGTTGCTTCAACTAGGTAGCTTTTTTTTTCACAAGGGTAACAGGAAAAAATGCACCATAAAATGTATTGTGCATTTTCTCCTGAGTACGCAGATACCTCATATGTGGTGGAAATCAAATGTTTGGACACACAGCAGTGCTCGGAAGGCAAGGAGCGCCATTTGAATTTTTGAGTGCAAAATTAGCTGCACCTGTTAGCGGACGCCATGTCGAGTTTGAAGACCCCCTGAGGTGCCTAAACAATGGAGCTCCCCCACAAGTCACCCCATTTTGGAAACTAGAGCCCTCAAATAATTTTTCTAGATGTTTGGTGAGCACTTTGAACACCTGGGGGCTTCACAGAAGTTTATAGCGTTGAGCCGTGAAAAGAAAAATTTTTTTTTTTACCACAAAACGGTTGCTTCAACTAGGTAGCTTTTTTTTTCACAAGGCTATCAGGAAAAAATGCACCATAAAATGTATTGTGCATTTTCTCCTGAGTACGCAGATACCTCATATGTGGTGGAAAGTAATTGTTTGGGCGCATGGTGGGGCTCAGAAGAGAAGGAGCGCCATTTGACAGCAAAATTGGTTGGAATCATTAGCGGACGCCATGTCACGTTTGGAGACCCCCTATGGTGCCTAAACAGTGGAGCTCCCCCACAAGTGACACCATTTTGGAAACTAGAGCCCTCAAATAATTTTTCTAGATGTTTGGTGAGCACTTTGAACACCTAGGGGCTTCACAGAAGTTTATAGCGTTGAGCCGTGAAAAGAAAAAAAATTTTTTTTACCACAAAACGGTTGCTTCAACTAGGTAGCTTTTTTTTTCACAAGGCTATCAGGAAAAAATGCACCATAAAATGTATTGTGCATTTTCTCCTGAGTACGCAGATACCTCATATGTGGTGGAAAGTAATTGTTTGGGCGCATGGCGGGGCTCAGAAGAGAAGGAGCGCCATTTGACTTTTCAAACGCACAGACGCAGTGCACTGATCGGCCGCTGCAGGACGCACGGTCGGATGCGATAAAAAAAAGCGTCGGGGATACGTAAAAAAAAAAGTCACGCCAAAAATTGACCATGGATGCAGATACGTTATGTGCATCCCTGATCAGCGCTTGGTGGGATGCACGGACGGATGCGATACAAAAAGCGTCGCAAATACGGAAAAAAGTCACGCCAAAAATTGAGCAGGGATGCCGATCAGTTATCTGCATCCCTAATCAGCGCTCGGCGGGACGCACGGACGGATGTGATACAAAAAGCGTCGTGAATACGGAAAAAAGTCACGCCAAAAACTGAACACGGATGCAGATCCGTTATCTGCATCCCTGATCAGCGCTCGGCGGGACGCACGGACGGATGCGATACAAAAAGCGTCGTGAATACGGAAAAAAGTCACGCCAAAAATTGAGCAGGGATGTTGATCCGCGCTCAGCGGGACGCACGGACAGATGCGATACTTTTTTTTCCGTATCCCCGACGCTTTTTGTATTGCATCAGTCCGTGCGTCCCGCCGAGCGCTGATCAGGGATGCACATAACGGATCGGCATCCCTGCTCAATTTTTGGCGTGACTTTTTTTTCCGTATCCCCGATGCTTTTTGTCACGCCAAAAATTGAGCAGGGATGCCGATCCGTTATGTGCATCCCTGATCAGCGCTCGGCGGGACGCACGGACTGATGCAATACAAAAAGCGTCGGGAATACGGGAAAAAAAGTCCCGCCGAAAACTGACCACGGATGCAGATACGTTATCTGCATCCCTGATCAGCGCTCGGCGGGACGCACGGACGCATGAGGTGTAAGAATTGACAGGGGATAGAGGAAAAAAAGAAAAAAAAAAAAGTTATACTCACATTACCCAGAGGTTTAGCAGGAGGAACAGCTTTGCAGCAGCCAGCAGGCAGGAAGTTGGACAGCTCAGCAGAAGACCCAGGAAGAAGGACCCAGCGATGGAGGCAGATGTGATCGGCCGGTGAAGACAGGTAAGAGGACGTCGGGGGGACAGCAGAGGGGGGGGGGGAGAGCAGAGGGGGAGAGGGACAGCAGAGGGGGACAGCAGAGGGGGAGAGCGACAGCAGAGGGGGAGGGGGAGAGCAGAGGAGGGAGATACCGGAGGAGCTGCAGAATAGAGATCACGGGGGAGGCCGGCAGACTGGGATGTCTGGGGGCAGATCGGGAATGCTGGGGGCAGATCGGGAATGCTGGGGGCAGATCGGGAATGCTGGGGGCAGATCGGGAATGCTGGGGGCAGATCGGGAATGCTGGGGGCAGATCGGGAATGCTGGGGGCAGATCGGGAATGCTGGGGGCAGATCGGGAATGCTGGGGGCAGATCGGGAATGCTGGGGGCAGATCGGGAATGCTGGGGGCAGACCGGGATGTCTGGGGGGGGGGGGGGGGGCAGATCGCAGGGGGGCACGCGCAGGGGCTGCAAGGTGAGTACAATACTCACCGCTCCTGCTCCTGCGACGTGACAGCAGCGGCAGCAGTGGCGTGGTACCACTAGTACCAGCCAGTGCTGCACGCTGCAGACATGTTGGGGGAGGGTCCCCAGACGAGCACAGGCCTGGGGAGGGCGGCCACCGGCAGATCAGACCGCCCCACTGCACACTGATTGGAGCGATTGCGCGTCATTGCACGATCGCTCCAATCAGTGCTGCAGGGGGGGGCCACGGTGTCTGCTTGCTTCCAGCCAATGATCGGAGCTGCTGCAGCTCCGGTCCTAGCTGGATTTTACAAGATCACGCTATTTTTGGCATTTTTTTTTTGCCGAAAACAGCGTGATCAATGTGATTGGCGGTTCCGATTTGAACAGCCAATCACATCGATCGCCTATGGGGGGTGGCGATGCCACCCCCCCTGGGGTCAAGCAAAGGTCCCATGCTGTAAGAAACAGCAGGGGACATCATTTGAAAGCCGTTGCTATGGCCACGGCAATCAAATGAAGTTTAGGCAGTAAAATTACGTCCCTGGTCGTTAAGTCACGTTAAAATAGGACGTAATTTTACTGCCCGCGGTCGTGAAGGGGTTAAGAAAGGGTCAATGACCGCGCGCGCGCCCTAATGCGCATGCGCGAGTCCCGGGTGCCAGAAGCCAGAGCAGGAAGCGGTGAGGAGGAAGCAGCAGAGCCGGGCTGGGGCTGAGAAGCCGACGGGCGCCGGGAGCGGGGACCAGGACGCCTGGGAAGCGCAGGCAATGGAGGCTGGAGACCGGGGAGCGGCGGAGACCGGACAGAAGAACCGGGGAGCGTGGCAGGTGAGCCGGGGAGCAGAGCAGGGGACCCGGGGAGCGTGACACTATGTCACCTTAGGCCTCTTTCACATGTCCGTGTTTCTGGTATCTGTTTTTTTTACCACATATATACCCATTATAACCCATTGTGCTACGTACTTACATGTCTTTGTATTTACACAGACCGTATGTCCATGTGGTCCACATAGAGATGTCCGTTTTTTTTCCTGCAGCACAGATGACAATGGTCAATAGAAGACTATGGGGCCGTGAAAAATACATACAGCACATTGATGGCATTAGTGTATAGTCCGTATACCATCAGTTTGCTGTACGTGTTTAACATTGAAAATATAGAAGCTTTGTATTTGTCGTATATGTAGTTAGCTGGGTAATGGTACTGTATCTATGTAGTAAGCATGGTTTTGCTCCCATATCTATATAGTAAGCTCAGTTATGGTACCATATTTGAGTAGTAAGCTTAGATATGGTACTATGTGTATGCAGTAAGATTGTTCAGTTCACGTATGTATGTAGAAGGCTTGGGTCTGTTGCTGTTTCTATGTAGATGACTGAGTAAGTATGATTGTGTTCCTGTAGTGATACACTAAGCTCAGTTCTGTTCCTATATCTATGTAGTAAGCTCTGTTCTGCTCTCATACCTCCATATTAAGCTCTGTTTTGCTCCCATATCTCTGTAGTAAGCTTGGTTCTGCTCCCTTATCCCTATAGTAAGCTCGTTCTGCTCCTATATCTCTGTAGTAAGCTTGGTTCTGCTCCCTTATCCCTATAGTAAGCTCGTTCTGCTCCTATATCTCTGTAGTAAGCTTGGTTCTGCTCCCATATCTCTGTAGTAAGCTTGGTTCTGCTCCCATATCTCTGTAGTAAGCTTGGTTCTGCTCCCTTATCCCTATAGTAAGCTCAGTTCTGCTTCCTTATCTCTGTAGTAAGCTCAGTTCTGCTCCCTTATCTCTGTAGTAAGCTCAGTTCTGAACTTGAATCTCTGTAGTAAGCTCAGTTCTGCTTTCATATCTCAATAGTAAGCTCGGTTCTGCTCCCTTATCTCTGTAGTAAGCTCAGTTCTGCTCCCTTATCTCTGTAGTAAGCTCAGTTATGCTCCCTTATCTCTGTAGTAAGCTCAGTTCTGCTCCCTTATCTCTGTAGTAAGCTCAGTTCTGCTCCCATATCTCTGTAGTAAGCTGGGTTCTGCTCCCTTATCTCTGTAGATTTTGAATATGAAGGACTGGAGAAAACGGGTTTATTGCCGCGCTAAAAACCACGAGCATGTATAAGTCAAAATATTCTCTTTATTTAGATCATTCCTACGCGTTTCTGAGGCTCATCTGCCTCCTTCCTCAGGGAAAAAGCTTTTTCCCTGAGGAAGGAGGCAGATGAGCCTCAGAAACGCGTAGGAATGATCTAAATAAAGAGAATATTTTGACTTATACATGCTCGTGGTTTTTAGCGCGGCAATAAACCCGTTTTCTCCAGTCCTTCATATTCAAAATCTGCTCTATAATGGGGCCGCTGCAGAACCACCCAAGCGCTCATCCATGCTAATAAAGGGGTTGTGACTGGCACAACCCGGCCAGGTGAGTGCACTGTTTTTATCCTCTTTCGCTCTGTAAACCGGGTAAAACCCTATTGCGCCTTTCTTGTCTCCCCCACTACAGCCCTTATCTCTGTAGTAAGCTCAGTTCTGCTCCTTTATCTCTGTAGTAAGCTCAGTTTTGATCTTGAATCTCTGTAGTAAGCTCGGTTCTGCTCTCGTATTTCTGTAGTAAGCTCAGTTCTGCTCCCATATCTCGATTCTGCTCCCATAAGCTTGCTTCCGTTCTCATATCTATGTAGTCATCTTGGTTCTGTTGCGGTATCTAGGTACACAATAATCTAGGCTCTGTTCCCATATATAAGCTAGGCTCTGTTTCCATATACTGTATATGCACCAGCCTGTTCATAAAGCCTGTTACCACTGCCGCTTTAATGCAGCGGACAGAGATAAACAGTCCAATAGTGGGCTGCCGCAACTTGAGGGCCACTGATTTGTGATTGCCCCCCAGGCTAAATTGTGCCAGCCAGCCCCTGGTAAGTACCAATGGTAGATGGGCTCTCACACAGAGATCTGTGTCGCTGTCAGGTCCCTTGCTGTTCCAGCTGCATTGCACCGCAGAGCTGTGTATACAGTGACAGAGAAGGCAGAGGCAGTAATAAACCGTGTTTGCCTTATGTAGAGATGGACGGATTTCCTCTCCGTTGCTACATGTTTGTGTATAGATGCACTGCTATGTAATGACATTGTAGAGTAGGTGTCCGATGGCCTGGACGTGTAAAGTCTACGAGCTCCAAAACCAGTTTAGAATATCTAAACTTTTTTATTTACATAATTTAATTTTTCTAGTTTAGGAGTGAAATATAATGTGGGCACATTTTGTAATTGGGTTAATTTTCACTATTTTGCTGCCTTCATACAAGAATTGGGTGGTAAATTGTGCGCGTCAGCGAGTGCACGGATCTGTACGCCATGTGTGGCCCCTCTTCTTCTGTTAGAGACAAGAATACATTGAATCCTAATTCCATTGCCCTTTTCTTAACTGATAAACTGGGAAATTTATATTATTTATAATATCGGATCCTCTCAGTGATTTTATTCTGTTTAAGAAAACTTCCTATCCAGGATGGATATGAACAGGGACAAGATGGCGGAGAGGATATTACACCTCACCCTAGAGATCCTCTTCCGGCTTACTGGAGAGGTGAGAGATTCTGATGACGTCACATTACATCATTCTTATCTATGGGAATAACAGATGGACAGAACTGGAGAGGTGAGGACTCTGGAAATGTCTGTAGTGAGATTTATTACTGTGTCTCTCCATAACCAGGATTACACCGTAGTGAAGAAGACCTCTAGTGAGCGCTGTCAGGCCCCTGTGTCTGAGGGATGGGGAAGACCCCTGAGCCCAATCACGGGGCCTCCACCTCACCCCCCGATACATGAGGACATCAATGACCAGAAGATCTTAGAACTCACCTACAAGATGATGGAGCTGCTGACTGGAGAGGTGACACTACTGGGAATGCTGGGACATTATACAGTAACGCTATGAAGGGATCGGGGGTGATGGTATCATTGTATGTGTCAGGTTCCTATAAGATGTCAGGACGTCACCGTCTATTTCTCCATGGAGGAGTGGGAGTATTTAGAAGGACACAAAGATCTGTACAAGGACGTCATGATGGAGGTTCCCCAGCCCCTCACATCACCAGGTAATAGACAGGACTAAATACACACAGCCTATAATTATCTGTATGTAAGGAATGAATTCAGTCCCTGTATGTGTCTCCTCCAGTTCTATCCAGTAAGAGGACAACACCAGAGAGATGTCCCCGTCCTCTTCTCCCACAGGACTGTAAACAAGAAGATCCCGATGTTCCTCAGGATGTGTTTCCTCCAGCTCTATCCTGTAAGAGATATCTACTCATGTACTTTCTGCACTAATTTTGTGTTTACATTTTTAGGCTTTCTGCTCTGGGGTTTTTTTTTTCAGCTGTATTTTCTTTGCTTCTGCTTCTTCTGCTGTTGTTTCTAGTGCCTTCTCTATATCGTTATGAAGGCAACTCAAAGACCTGCAGAGGGTTCATGATTACTGTGTTTCCCAGTAAATAAGACCTACTCCAAAATTAAGCCCTAGTTACAGTCATGGCCAGCGTTGGGAGGAGTCAAACTGCGCATATTCTTAAGAACCCCACTCTCAAAGGGTCCTCATCAGTTGTATTCTAAGGTTAATTGTTTAAGAACCTTTGATGACTTCAAAGTCATGTGACATGAGGTAACCAAAGGTCTTTTAACTGCAGGAGTCTAAAAGAACTGAACAGAAGATAGGTTGGCATGCAGGACTGGCATTAGGGTAGGGTAGAGTGAGAGGAAACTGGGCAATTTCACAGGTCTCCCATTCTCTTTGGGGCCCTAGTGTTTATATGCCGATTATAGGACTGCTTAAAGACCTTTCTGACATTACGACCAAAGGTCTCATTTGCAGGAGTCTAAAGCAGAAGAGGAGACAGGCTTGTGTGTGTGTGTGTGTGTGTGTGTGTGTGTGTGTGTAGTCACGCCAGTTTTAACCAGCTTTACCAAAATTAGCAAAGCTTGGCCAGAACAAGGGTGTGATGCCACCTCTTCTGTAATTCGTAACAAACTGCAGCGTTCCCTATGCCAGAAATGTCACTTCCGTCCCTGATGTCATTTTTCAGTGTCCATCGCCGGTCTTGAATTGGAGCCCAAATGTTTATCTGCACAGACAGCAAGACCCTGCTACCTGCTTTGGTTACAAAGCCTTTGGATAGACCATCAACGTCATAGTCCCGGACATCCCCATTAAATTTCCATTATCTGTCCTTAACTATTTTATTTTCGTCTTGGAAAAAAATCTCTTTGAAATTGTCTATGTTGTGGACCAATATCACAGAGATGTTTGTAGGTTATTCAACTGTCAAGGCAGTGTCAGGATCTGTGGAAACTACTCTCTGCCTGCTAACTTCTCTGATGTCTGTGAGCAGTGCAGGGAGACACAGGCATCAAACCACAGATAGGCAGGCTAGCAAGAGTTAATCTCTGCTGAGATGCTAGTTAGTGTCTTTGATCACATGCTGCAGGAAGCCAGTATCATTCTCTGCCCTTCTGTATATGCTGGTTGGACTATTCCATTAATGCCAGCTATAGTTTACCGATACTGGTCTGGTGAGGGAGGTGTTGTGATACAGACTAACGGGTGGTTGTTGTGCATTACTGCTGTGAACTGTTGTGGTGTTAACCCTTGATGTCCTTTTGTTACTGCCTTCCTGCTCTTGCTTTTCTCCTTAGTCTCTCACTGTTTGTTTCTGTGAGTTTGCAGTGTGCCTAAGTTTTTGTAGTTTTCCTGTCTGTCTTAATCTTTATTTCCATCATACTCCTTCACTTTCCTTCCCTGGGAAATCACACATTAGATCTAGTAAGGACAATAGTGAGGTACAGTACAATGGCATCTCCACCTTCAGGGGTAATCCAGAGATTAGGGACAGTTTAGGGTCTCCTAGCCTGAGAAACAGTATAGGAGCCCACTGTCCTTTGATATCTTCACATTGTGACAATCAGTCAGATTATTTACTGTAGCACATTCCAGAGAACTGGTGCTACTGGAGAGATATCCTGGAGACAGGAATGGGAGGTTTGAATTAACGAAAATGTATCTGTTAAGCACGCTTTACACGCTTCAATATATCTCACAATCCGTCGTTGGGGTCAAGTTGTAAGTGACGCACATCCGGCATCATTTGTGAGGTATCTGCGTGTGACATCTACATGCGATCAGGATTGAACGCAAAACCGTTGATCGCTAACACATCGTATCTTTGTCTAGAATTGAACGTTTTGTTGCACGAACCTAGTCAATTGAAACGTGTGACATCCCTCATAAGATTTTGGTGTCTGAGGTTATGTGCTCAGGTGTGCGCTCTGCACCGCAGCTTAAAAAAGGTCGGCTTCAGAGCACAGCTGAAAAGTGAATGTCTGTCATTCACTAATCTCTGTCAGTCGGTCACTATCTCTGTCCCTCTCTCTCTGTCCATGTCAGTCTATCCCTCTTACTCCCTCTCTCATACTCACCGATCCCCGATCACCGGCGCGGCGCTGCACGGCATTCACACTGCTCCAGCGGCTTTTACTATTTTGAAAAAGCCGGCCGCCCATTAAACATTAATCTCGTATTCCCTGCTTTCCACACCCACCGGCGCCTATGATTGGTTACAGTGAGACACGCCCCCACGCTGAGTGACAGGTGTCTCACTGCACCCAATCACAGCAGCTGGTGGGCGTGTCTATAGTGTGCAGTGAAATTAAATAATTAAAAAAAACGGCGTGCAGTCCCCCCCAATTTTAAAACCAGCCAGATAAAGCCATATGGCTGAAGGCTGGTATTCTCAGGATGGGGAGCTCCACGTTATGGGGAGCCCCCCAGCCTAATAATATCAGCCAACAGCCGCCCAGAATTGCCGCATACATTATATGCGACAGTTCTGGGACTGTACCCGGTTCTTCCCGATTTGCCCTGGTGCGTTGGCAAATCGGGGTAATAAGGAGTTATTGGCAGCCCAAAGCTGCCACTAAAACCTAGATTAATCATGTCAGGCGTCTCCCCGAGATGCCTTCCATGATTAATCTGTAAGTGACAGTAAATAAACACACACACCCGAAAAAATCCTTTATTAGAAATAAAAAACACAAACATATACCCTGGTTCACCACTTTAATCAGCCCCAAAAAGCCCTCCATGTCCGGCGTAATCCACGGACCTCCAACGTGGCTTCCAGCGCTGCTGCATGGAGGTGACCGGAGCTGCAAAATACACAGCCGCTCCTGTCACCTCCACGCAGCAGAAGACAGCCGCGCGATCAGCTGAGCTGTCACTGAGGTTACCTGGATCCAGCGGTGGATGCAGCGGTGGCCGCGGGTAACCTCAGTGACAGCTCAGCTGATCGCGCTACTCACCTCAGTTGCTGCGTGGAGCTGACAGGAGCGGCGGTGAGTAGCGCGATCAGCTGAGCTGTCACTGAGGTTACCCACGGCCACCGCTGCATCCACCGCTGGATCCAGGTAACCTCAGTGACAGCTCAGCTGATCGCGCGGCTGTCTTCAGTTGCTGCGTGGAGGTGACAGGAGCGGCTGTGTCTGCTGCAGCTCCGGTCACCTCCATGCAGCAGCGCTGGAAGCGACGCTGGAGGTCCGTGGATTACGCCGGACATGGAGGGCTTTTTGGGGCTGATTAAAGTGATGAACCAGGGTATATGTTTGTGTTTTTTATTTCTAATAAAGGATTTTTTCGGGTGTGTGTGTTTATTTACTGTCACTTACAGATTAATCATGGAAGGAATCTCGGGGAGACGCCTGACATGATTAATCTAGGATTTAGTGGCAGCTATGGGCTGCCAATAACTCCTTATTACCCCAATTTGCCAACGCACCAGGGCAAATCGGGAAGAGCCGGGTACAGTCCCAGAACTGTCGCATATAATGTATGCGGCAATTCTGGGCAGCTGTTGGCTGATATTGTTAGGCTGGGGGGCTCCCCATAACGTGGAGCTCCCCATCCTGAGAATACCAGCCTTCAGCCGTATGGCTTTATCTGGCTGGTTTTAAAATTGGGGGGGGGACCGCACGCCGTTTTTTTTAATTATTTAATTATTTATTTCACTGCACAGTATAGACATGCCCACCGGCTGCTGTGATTGGGTGCAGTGAGACACCTGTCACTCAGCGTGGGGGCGTGTCTCACTGTAACCAATCATAGGCGGCGGTGGGCGGGGAAAGCAGGGAATACGAGATTGTTTAATGAGCGGCCGGCTTTTTCAAAATAGTAAAAGCCGCCGGAGCAGTGTGAACGCCGTGCAGCGCCGGGGATCGGGGTTCGGTGAGTATATGAGAGAGGGCTGCTCAATTCAGTTACTTAGGAGTTTAGCGGTCACCAGTGAGCCCTTCACAGGTGACCGCTAATCAGGACGCGACACAGACAGAGCCGCAGCATGACCATGAAGTCGGGTGAAGTTAACCCAAGTTCATTCTGATCGTGCGGCTCTTTCTGTGTCTGCTGTCATCTGCCATTCAGCTCTGCTACATGGCTGTCTGTGTCTGCTGTCAACAGCCATGTAGCAGAGCTGAATGGTAGATGACATAGTAAAAACGCATCCCTACACATTACACACGCTTGGCAAGTCAATAAATAATAAAAAAAAAGGGTGCCCAATGCATACGTCACAGAACACATGATCTAAAGGATCACACACAAAATTGATCAATTTAACATAGACTACTAACGCTCGTGTGACAGCAAATGAACGACCTACGTGTAATCTCATAAGATCCCGTATGCAACCTGGGCGTGTCACATCGCAAATGCGATTGTACAACTAATTGCAACGTGTAAAGCAGGCTTTAGATCTCAAAATTGGAAAACAGATTCAGAATGATTTTTTCCCAGATTTAATTTCTGATGTTGTGGTATAAAAAAAAATAAATGTACTTTCAAGATAACATCATTAAAAACTAGTAACATTGTGTTTATTTTTAGCAGATGACTGTATTGGGAGTTCAGATGGAAATCTAATATCTTCAGAATTTATAACAGATGATGAAAGTATCACACATGATACATATGAAGAGCATGCTGGTATCCCAGATATACTTCCAGTCCTTCATCGGAAAGCACTATCATCTGATCTTTTCAAACAAGTCCAAAATTCCAATTTACCACAGAATTTTAAGCAACATAACAGTTACAGAAGAGATGTGGAACAAGAAACGGCTCTTACAAGGGAGAAACCATTTTTATGTTCAAAATGTGGGAAATGTTTTACCAGGAAATCACATCTTGTTAACCATCAAAGATCTCATACAGGAAAGAAGCCATTTTCATGTTCCGAATGTGGGAAATGTTTTAGTCAGAAATCAAATCTTGTAACGCATCAAAAATATCACACTGGGAAGAAGCAATTTTCATGTTCAGAATGTGGGAAATGTTTTATCCGAAAATCACACCTTGTTAGACATCACAAAAATCACACAGGGGAAAAGCCATTTTCATGTTCAGAGTGTGGGAAATGTTTTATTGAGAAATCAAAACTTGTTGTGCATCAAAGATCTCACACCAGGGAGAAGCCGTTTTCATGTTCAAAGTGTGAGAAATGTTTCATTCAGAAATCAAAACTTGTTGTGCATCAAAGATTTCATACAGGGGAGAAGCCATTTTCGTGTTCAGAGTGTGGGACATGTTTTATTCAGAAATCAGATCACGTTAGGCATCAAAGATCTCACACAGGGGAGAAGCCATTTTCATGTTCAGAGTGTGGGAAATGTTTTATTCAGAAATCAAAACTTGTTGTGCATCAAAGATCTCACACAGGGGAAAAGCCATTTTCATGTACAGAGTGTGGGAAATGTTTTATTGAGAAATCAAAACTTGTTGTGCATCAAAGATCTCACACCAGGGAGAAGCCATTTTCATGTTCAAAGTGTGAGAAATGTTTTATTCAGAAATCAGATCTTGTTAGGCATCAAAGATTTCACACAAGGGAGAAGCCATTTTCATGTTCAGAGTGTGGGAAATGTTTTATTCAGAAATCAAATCTTGTTGTGCATCAAAGATCTCATACAGGGGAGAAGCCATTTTCATGTTCAGAATGTGGGAAATGTTTTATTCAGAAATCAGTTCTTGTTAGGCATCAAAGATCTCACACAGGGGAGAAGCCATTTTCATGCTCAGAATGTGGTAAATGTTTTACTAGGAAATCAGGTCTTGTTGTGCATCAAAGATCTCACACAGGGGAGAAGCCATTTTCATGTTCAGAATGTGGGAAATGTTTTATTCAGAAATCAGATCATGTTAAGCATCAAAGATCTCACACATAGGAGAAGCCATTTTCATGTTCAGAGTGTGGGAAATGTTTTCTTCAGAAATCAAAACTTGTTGTGCATAAATATTCATACAGGGGAGAAGCCATTTTCATGTTCAGAGTGTGGGAAATGTTTTATTGAGAAATCAAAACTTGTGCATCAAAGATCTCACACCAGGGAGAAGCCATTTTCATGTTCAAAGTGTGAGAAATGTTTTATTCAGAAATCAGATCTTGTTAGGCATCAAAGATCTCACACAGGGGAGAAGATGTTTTCATGCTCAGAATGTGGTAAATGTTTTACTAGGAAATCATGTCTTGTTTACCATCAAAACAATCACACAAAATAAACCATGTTTATGTTCTAAGTCTAGAAAATGTAATTCTCAGAAATCAGATCTTGTCAAACATGTGAAGAAGCCGCACAAGGAAGGAACTTTTTTCATGTTGTGAATAATTGAAATGTTTATCTGGTAAATCAAGTCTTGCTGACATCAGAAAACTAACAGAGAGCAGCAGCCATTATTGTTTTCAGAATTTGGCAAATGTTTTTTATCCTTAATGAGGTCCGGTTGTCAGATGAATCACACGCGAGAAGCCATCATGATGTACTATAATTCAAAGGGTTTTATTCAAAAATCGGCTACAATTCCTCAAGTAAGAATTGGTGAGGGAAAGAAGCATTTTCTTTCTTTTTAACCTTATTGTATTTTTCGGACCATAAGACACACCTAGGTTTTGAAGAAGGAAAGTAGGGAAAAAGATTGAAGCAAAAAATGTGGTTATGCTGCACTGATAGGGGGGATCTGCTGCTGACACTGTTTCGGGGGGTGCCATCCTCCAATTTCTAGCGCAATGATGACTTTCCCTTTAAATAGTGCTTATCACAAATCTGTGGCTGCCTTTTTTATTTACTAATACAGTGGAGAGCCGCAGATTAGTGAATTTTCTAAATATAATCCAGTACCAAAACTTTTGGAATTGTCCCTAATGTCCCCCGAAAGGAACTTCCAGGTTGTGAGATCCCACAACCCTTAGCAGTGTGAGCCCTACGAACCCAGAGAGAGCCTTTATGAACATTTGTAAAATGTTTTGATACTGGATTATATTTAGATAATTCACTAATCACAGATTGCCCACTGCTTTTACTAAAAAGCGCAGCCCCAGATTGGAGATATATTTCAGAATTCCTATCACATTGTATATAATTGCATTTCCAAACTTGTTGTTTTGTTAATAAATGCTTGTAAAATATATATTCTTCCTGTCTAGATTTCTCTATTGTTTAGATGTGATGATTTTGCCTCACCTCTGGAGTAGACATTTCACACAAAAAGAGTGAGGGGTTGTCACATAGGTGTCACAGTCGGCTGACAATCCATTGGCAGCAAGTGTTGGAAAATCCCAGAGATTGACAGCACAAGTTGTTATGTGACCGTTGTCTGTTTCTGCAGCAGCGGACTCTATGACCCTGGGAACCTGTCAGGTTTTTCCTCTGTTGCCAGCCTCTGACTTTCTTTATAAACCTCTCCCTGGGATGCTTTGGGTGTGGTTTATAGTTGTTCCTGGCTGTGGTCTGCAGTGGTTGTCTCCTCTTGTTTTCCCAGATATTTCTGTGGTAGCTGCTCCTAAGAAAAGTATAAAAGTGAAATAAAATAATAATTTTATAGTATTCTATGCCTCTTCAAGTTATTCAAAAAGGATATAGATAGGGTAAAATAGGGTAAATAGACCGAAAGGAAATATTTAAATTTTTTGTTAATAACTATTTTTGGTGGAAAAATAAAAGACACTCAAAAAAAATTTAAAATCAATTGTTTGGTAAAGATCAATAATTAAATGATGCGCATATAAAATATTTGGGGCACAGCTACAAATAAAATATAAGTGCACACAAATAAAAGCCCCGGCCGGCTGCTGATATCTGGAATACGCAGTATGATATTACATATATTTCAATGGTCGCAGGAAATAATCCTTGAATAAAAATAAATTAACCCTTTCACCCCCGGGCGTTTTACTGGGGGGTTTTTTCTTCCTCTTCCGAGAGCCGTAACTTTATTTTTCCATCAGTCTTTTCATATGAGGGCTTGTTTTTTGCGGGATGAGATATACTTTTAAATGAAACCATAAGTTTTACCATATAGTGTACTGAAAAACTGCAAAAAAAAGTGCGATCACACAATAGTTTTTGGGATATTTTATTCACCATGATCACTATATGGTAAAACTGATGTGTTGCTGTGATGCCTGAGGTCGGTGCGACTTTGTAGACACCAAACATAGTCATATGAAAAAGTTTGGGCACCCCTATTTATGTTAACCTTTTTTCTTTATAACAATTTGGGTTTTTGCAACAGCTATTTCAGTTTCATATATCTAATAACTGATGGACTGAGTAATATTTCTGGATTGAAATGGGGTTTATTGTACTAACAGAAAATGTGCAATCCACATTTAAACAAAATCTGACCGGTGCAAAAGTATGGGCACCTCAACATAAAAGTGACATTAATATTTTGTAGATCCTCCTTTTGCAAAAATAACATCCTCTAGTCGCTTCCTGTAGCTTTTAATGAGTTCCTGGATCCTGGATGAAGGTATATTTGACCATTCCTGTTTACAAAACAATTCCAGTTCAGTGAAGTTTGATGGTTGCCGAGCATGGACAGCACGCTTCAAATCATCCCACAGATGTTCAATGATATTCAGGTCTGGGGACTGGGATGGCCATTCCAGAACATTGCAATTGTTCCTCTGCATGAATGCCTGAGTAGGTTTGGAGCGGTGTTTTGGATCATTGTCTTGCTGAAATATCCATCCCCTGCGTAACTTCAACTTCGTCACTGATTCTTGCACATTATTGTCAAGAATCTGCTGATACTGAGTTGAATCCATCCATGCGACCCTCAACTTTAACAAGATTCCCGGTGCCGGCATTGGCCACACAGCCCCAAAGCATGATGGAACCTCCATCAAATTTTACTGTGGGTAGCAAGTGCTTTTCTTGGAATGGCGTTTTTTTTTTCCCTCCATGCATAATGCCTTTTTGTATGACCAAACAACTCAATCTTTGTTTCATCAGTCCACAGGACCTTCTTCCAAAATGTAACCGGTTTGTCCAAATGTGCTTTTGCATACCTCAGGCGACTGTTTGTGGCGTGCTTGCAGAAACGGCTTCTTTCGCATCACTCTCACCTACAGCTTCTCCTTGTGCAACGTGCGCTGTATTGTTGACCGATGCACATTGACACCATCTGCAGCAAGATGCTGCTGCAGGTCTTTGGAGGTGGTCTGTGAATTGTCCTTGACTGTTCTCACCATTTTTCTTCTCTGCCTTTCTGATATTTGTCTAGGCCTGCCACTTCTGGGCTTAACAAGAACTGTACCTGTGTTCTTCCATTTCCTTACTATGTTCCTCACAGTGGAAACTGACAGTTTAAATCTCTGAGACTACTTTTTGTATCCTTCCCCTGAACAACTATGTTGAATAATCTTTGTTTTCAGATCACTTGAGAGTTGTTTTGAGGAGCCCATAATGCCACTCTCCATAGGAGATTCAAATAGGAGAACAACTTGCAAGTGGCCACCTTAAATACCTTTTGATTGGATACACCTGCCTATGAAGTTCAAAGCTCAATGAGGTTACAAAACCAATTTAGTGCTTTAGTAAGTCAGTAAAAAGTAGTTAGGAGTGTTCAAATCAAGAAATTGATAAGGGTACTTTTGCACCGGTCAAATTTTGTTTAAATGCGGATTGCACAATTTCTGTTAGTACAATAAACCTCATTTCAATCCAGAAATATTACTCAGTCCATCAGTTATTAGATATATGAAACTGAAATAGCTGTTGCAAAAACCCAAATTGTTATAAAGAAAAAAGGTTAATATTAATAGGGGTGCCCAAACTTTTTCATATGATTGTATATAGGGTTACTTGTTAAGTGGTTAAAAAAATTCACAACTCTGTCCAAAAAAAGTGGTGCACGTTTTGCGCCATTTTCTGAAACCCGTAGAGTTCTCATTTTTCTGGATCTATGGCTTAGTGACGGCTTATTTTTTTCCGTCTTGAGCTGACGTTTTTAACGGTACCATTTTTGCACAGATGCTATGTTTTGATCGCCTGTTATTGCATTTTGCGCAAAATTTGCGGCGACCAAAAAACGTAATTTTGGCGTTTGTAATTTTCTTGCCATTACGCCGTTTACTAATCAAATTACATGATTTTATATTTTGATAGATCGGGCATTTTTGAACGCGGTGATACCAAATATGTGTGTGGGTTTTTTTTAACCCTTTAATTTTCAATGGGGCGAATGGGGGTGAGTTGAACTTTTAGGGGTTTTTTTTAGTATTTTAAATTTTTAAAACTTTTTTTTTTTCATTTTACTAGTCCCTTTAGGGGATTATAACAATCAGCAATCTGATCACTCTTTCATATCTCCATATCACAGCTACACAGCTGAGATCTGCAGAAAAGGAGCTCTCCTGTTACACACCGCAGCCTGACGGGTATAAGAGGAAGTGACTCATAATAGCTACAGGTGGCATCACATGAACCTGTGCTACCATGGCAATCACCGTAAGTCACGTGATCACGTCACGTGACTTCCGATGGGGGCGGGGTAAGTGATCTTAATGGCGACGCGCATATACATCACGCTGCCAGATTTTGGCAGCGAGATGTAAAGGGTTAATAGTCACGGGTGGAACGCGATTCCACTGGCGACTAGCAGGCACACATGTCAGCTGTTGAAATCAGCTATGTGTGTGGATCGCCGCGGGGATTAACCTCACACGATCCATGACGTACCCAGTACGTCATGTGTTGTGAAGAGGTTAAAAAATCATTAGAATTTTTGAAAAAAAAAAAACTAACTCTGTGAGTAAAGAAGTTGAGCTGCACTCCCTGTGTCGTCCGTTTACTACCAGCGCCCACAACACTGCCCATTGAGTGTCCATGGATATCTAGTGAACAAATAATTCTCTACCTACAATAATTGATGATAAATAGTATGTACAATACTGGGGCTGTTTAGCCTAATGGTTAAATTTGTATATATCCTCAATGTTCATCTGTCTTTTTATTCTTCCCTTGGTCCATATACCTTTCAAATAGGGCGCTTTGGATTAATTATGATATTGCTTAATGTTTAATTGAAGGAGTGGCGGTTAGTTTTGTAAATATCGCTGTATCTGTCAGTCTCCGTTGGTCACATGACAATGAGCGGTCACGTGATGTTGTTCCTTTCCGTCTCCAGTGAAGCCCCCGTGATGACGCTGAGGCATTTCCGGGTGACGTGGCCAACCACGATTGGACCGGTGAAACGGCCTGTGTGATTGGTTAATCCGGAATGTGCGCCAGAAAGAAAGGGTGCGGGCACTTCCCTATTTCAGTAGCGCTGTCGGGCGCGGCCCGCGCTACTGAGATAGGGGTCACACTAAGGCACATCTGAGCCATACTGTGATGTGCCCTGAATAACAATGTATCGGGCAGGGCGTTAAACACTGAAATGATGAGTTGCTGACACTCTATTCAATAGATTGATGCCTGTGGTTATGCACCTATGATATTCATCAGTCATATGGTGCTTGAATATCAATACATCCTAGGCACAATAGAACACTAGGTCCAATAACAGTGACCTGGGGGTTTAGATTACCTCCTGATGTGTCACCGTTATAGGTGAGAAGAAACGCGTTGCGGTGACTGCGGTTATCGATATTAACAAGTGTAGGCAGGAAACCCTTACTGACGAATAGAATCTGGCAACAGAGTATTATAAAATAGGCTGAGGAGTATAGTATAAACTGCAGGTGATAATATCATTCCCTACACCCCAGCAGCAATACATTGGTGAGGTGTGGATAGCTGGGTATGGGGGGAGAGGAGAACCATTAAATCGCCGCTTTGTTAAATTGATCTAATCCTAATAGGGAGTGACTGGAACTGTGCTGAATCCGGAGCATATACTATAACTATTAGGCAAACATCATAAGGCATGGAATGAGGCTGCCAAGGATATGTATGTACCAGGGAGTGACTGGAACTGTGCCGAATCCGGAGCATATACTATACCTATTAGGAAAACATCATAAGGCATGGAATGAGGCTGCCAAGGATATGTATGTACCAGGGAGTGACTGGAACTGTGCTGAATCCGGAGCATATACTATACCTATTAGGAAAACATCATAAGGCATGGAATGAGACTGCCAAGGATATGTATGTACCAGGGAGTGACTGGACTGTGCTGAATCCGGAGCATATACTATACCTATTAGGAAAACATCATAAGGCATGAAATGAGACTGCCAAGGATATGTGTGTACCAGGGAGTGACTGGAACTGTGCTGAATCCGGGGCATATACTATACCTATTAGGAAAACATCATAAGGCATGAAATGAGACTGCCAAGGATATGTGTGTACCAGGGAGTGACTGGAACTGTGCTGAATCCGGAGCATATACTATACCTATTAGGAAAACATCATAAGGCATGAAATGAGACTGCCAAGGATATGTGTGTACCAGGGAGTGACTGGAACTGTGCTGAATCCGGAGCATATACTATACCTATTAGGAAAACATCATAAGGCATGAAATGAGACTGCCAAGGATATGTATGTACCAGGGAGTGACTGGAACTGTGCTGAATCCGGAGCATATACTATACCTATTAGGAAAACATCATAAGGCATGGAATGAGGCTGCCAAGGATATGTATGTACCAGGGAGTGACTGGAACTGTGCCGAATCCGGAGCATATACTATACCTATTAGGAAAACATCATAAGGCATGGAATGAGGCTGCCAAGGATATGTATGTACCAGGGAGTGACTGGAACTGTGCTGAATCCGGAGCATATACTATACCTATTAGGAAAACATCATAAGGCATGGAATGAGACTGCCAAGGATATGTATGTACCAGGGAGTGACTGGAACTGTGCTGAATCCGGAGCATATACTATACCTATTAGGAAAACATCATAAGGCATGGAATGAGACTGCCAAGGATATGTATGCACCAGGGAGTGACTGGAACTGTGCTGAATCCGGAGCATATACTACACCTATTAGGAAAACATCATAAGGCATGAAATGAGACTGCCAAGGATATGTATGCACCAGGGAGTGACTGAACTGTGCTGAATCCGGGGCATATACTACACCTATTAGGAAAACATCATAAGGCATGGAATGAGACTGCCAAGGATATGTATGCACCAGGGAGTGACTGGAACTGTGCTGAATCCGGAGCATATACTATAACTATTAGGAAAACATCATAAGGCATGAAATGAGACTGCCAAGGATATGTATGCACCAGGGAGTGACTGAACTGTGCTGAATCCGGGGCATATACTACACCTATTAGGAAAACATCATAAGGCATGGAATGAGACTGCCAAGGATATGTATGTACCAGGGAGTGACTGGAACTGTGCTGAATCCAGAGCATATACTATACCTATTAGGAAAACATCATAAGGCATGGAATGAGACTGCCAAGGATATGTATGCACCAGGGAGTGACTGGAACTGTGCCGAATCCTGAGCATATACTATACCTATTAGGAAAACATCATAAGGCATGAAATGAGACTGCCAAGGATATGTATGCACCAGGGAGTGACTGAACTGTGCTGAATCCGGGGCATATACTACACCTATTAGGAAAACATCATAAGGCATGGAATGAGACTGCCAAGGATATGTATGCACCAGGGAGTGACTGGAACTGTGCTGAATCCGGAGCATATACTATAACTATTAGGCAAACATCATAAGGCATGGAATGAGACTGCCAAGGATATGTATGTACCAGGGAGTGACTGGAACTGTGCTGAATCCGGAGCATATACTACACCTATTAGGAAAACATCATAAGGCATGGAATGAGACTGCCAAGGATATGTATGTACCAGGGAGTGACTGGAACTGTGCTGAATCCGGAGCATATACTATACCTATTAGGAAAACATCATAAGGCATGAAATGAGACTGCCAAGGATATGTATGCACCAGGGAGTGACTGAACTGTGCTGAATCCGGGGCATATACTACACCTATTAGGAAAACATCATAAGGCATGGAATGAGACTGCCAAGGATATGTATGCACCAGGGAGTGACTGGAACTGTGCTGAATCCGGGGCATATACTATACCTATTAGGAAAACATCATAAGGCATGGAATGAGACTGCCAAGGATATGTATGCACCAGGGAGTGACTGGAACTGTGCTGAATCCGGAGCATATACTATACCTATTAGGAAAACATCATAAGGCATGGAATGAGACTGCCAAGGATATGTATGTACCAGGGAGTGACTGGAACTGTGCTGAATCCAGAGCATATACTATACCTATTAGGAAAACATCATAAGGCATGGAATGAGGCTGCCAAGGATATGTATGTACCAGGGAGTGACTGGAACTGTGCTGAATCCGGAGCATATACTATACCTATTAGGAAAACATCATAAGGCATGGAATGAGGCTGCCAAGGATATGTATGTACCAGGGAGTGACTGGACTGTGCTGAATCCGGAGCATATACTATACCTATTAGGAAAACATCATAAGGCATGGAATGAGGCTGCCAAGGATATGTATGCACCAGGGAGTGACTGGAACTGTGCTGAATCCGGAGCATATACTATACCTATTAGGAAAACATCATAAGGCACGGAATGAGGCTGCCAAGGATATGTATGTACCAGGGAGTGACTGGACTGTGCTGAATCCGGAGCATATACTATACCTATTAGGAAAACATCATAAGGCATGGAATGAGACTGCCAAGGATATGTATGTACCAGGGAGTGACTGGAACTGTGCTGAATCCGGAGCATATACTACACCTATTAGGAAAACATCATAAGGCATGGAATGAGACTGCCAAGGATATGTATGTACCAGGGAGTGACTGGAACTGTGCTGAATCCGGAGCATATACTATACCTATTAGGAAAACATCATAAGGCATGAAATGAGACTGCCAAGGATATGTATGCACCAGGGAGTGACTGAACTGTGCTGAATCCGGGGCATATACTATACCTATTAGGAAAACATCATAAGGCATGGAATGAGACTGCCAAGGATATGTATGCACCAGGGAGTGACTGGAACTGTGCTGAATCCGGAGCATATACTATACCTATTAGGAAAACATCATAAGGCATGGAATGAGACTGCCAAGGATATGTATGTACCAGGGAGTGACTGGAACTGTGCTGAATCCAGAGCATATACTATACCTATTAGGAAAACATCATAAGGCATGGAATGAGGCTGCCAAGGATATGTATGTACCAGGGAGTGACTGGAACTGTGCTGAATCCGGAGCATATACTATACCTATTAGGAAAACATCATAAGGCATGGAATGAGACTGCCAAGGATATGTATGTACCAGGGAGTGACTGGAACTGTGCTGAATCCGGAGCATATACTATACCTATTAGGAAAACATCATAAGGCATGAAATGAGACTGCCAAGGATATGTATGCACCAGGGAGTGACTGAACTGTGCTGAATCCGGGGCATATACTACACCTATTAGGAAAACATCATAAGGCATGGAATGAGACTGCCAAGGATATGTATGCACCAGGGAGTGACTGGAACTGTGCTGAATCCGGAGCATATACTATAACTATTAGGCAAACATCATAAGGCATGGAATGAGGCTGCCAAGGATATGTATGTACCAGGGAGTGACTGGACTGTGCTGAATCCGGAGCATATACTATACCTATTAGGAAAACATCATAAGGCATGGAATGAGACTGCCAAGGATATGTATGTACCAGGGAGTGACTGGAACTGTGCTGAATCCGGAGCATATACTACACCTATTAGGAAAACATCATAAGGCACGGAATGAGACTGCCAAGGATATGTATGTACCAGGGAGTGACTGGAACTGTGCTGAATCCGGAGCATATACTATACCTATTAGGAAAACATCATAAGGCATGAAATGAGACTGCCAAGGATATGTGTGTACCAGGGAGTGACTGGAACTGTGCTGAATCCGGAGCATATACTACACCTATTAGGAAAACATCATAAGGCATGGAATGAGACTGCCAAGGATATGTATGCACCAGGGAGTGACTGGAACTGTGCTGAATCCGGGGCATATACTATACCTATTAGGAAAACATCATAAGGCATGGAATGAGACTGCCAAGGATATGTATGTACCAGGGAGTGACTGGAACTGTGCTGAATCCAGAGCATATACTATACCTATTAGGAAAACATCATAAGGCATGGAATGAGACTGCCAAGGATATGTATGTACCAGGGAGTGACTGGAACTGTGCTGAATCCGGAGCATATACTATACCTATTAGGAAAACATCATAAGGCATGGAATGAGACTGCCAAGGATATGTATGTACCAGGGAGTGACTGGAACTGTGCTGAATCCGGAGCATATACTATACCTATTAGGAAAACATCATAAGGCATGGAATGAGACTGCCAAGGATATGTATGTACCAGGGAGTGACTGGAACTGTGCTGAATCCGGAGCATATACTATACCTATTAGGAAAACATCATAAGGCATGGAATGAGACTGCCAAGGATATGTATGTACCAGGGAGTGACTGGACTGTGCTGAATCCGGAGCATATACTATACCTATTAGGCAAACATCATAAGGCATGGAATGAGACTGCCAAGGATATGTGTGTACCAGGGAGTGACTGGACTGTGCTGAATCCGGAGCATATACTATACCTATTAGGCAAACATCATAAGGCATGGAATGAGACTGCCAAGGATATGTATGCACCAGGGAGTGACTGGAACTGTGCTGAATCCAGAGCATATACTATACCTATTAGGAAAACATCATAAGGCATGGAATGAGACTGCCAAGGATATGTATGTACCAGGGAGTGACTGGACTGTGCTGAATCCGGGGCATATACTACACCTATTAGGAAAACATCATAAGGCATGAAATGAGACTGCCAAGGATATGTATGTACCAGGGAGTGACTGGAACTGTGCTGAATCCGGGGCATATACTACACCTATTAGGAAAACATCATAAGGCATGAAATGAGACTGCCAAGGATATGTATGTACCAGGGAGTGACTGGAACTGTGCTGAATCCGGGGCATATACTATACCTATTAGGAAAACATCATAAGGCATGGAATGAGACTGCCAAGGATATGTATGTACCAGGGAGTGACTGAACTGTGCTGAATCCGGAGCATATACTATACCTATTAGGAAAACATCATAAGGCATGAAATGAGACTGCCAAGGATATGTATGTACCAGGGAGTGACTGGAACTGTGCTGAATCCGGGGCATATACTACACCTATTAGGAAAACATCATAAGGCATGAAATGAGACTGCCAAGGATATGTATGTACCAGGGAGTGACTGGAACTGTGCTGAATCCGGGGCATATACTACACCTATTAGGAAAACATCATAAGGCATGAAATGAGACTGCCAAGGATATGTATGTACCAGGGAGTGACTGGACTGTGCTGAATCCGGAGCATATACTATACCTATTAGGAAAACATCATAAGGCATGAAATGAGACTGCCAAGGATATGTATGCACCAGGGAGTGACTGAACTGTGCTGAATCCGGAGCATATACTATACCTATTAGGAAAACATCATAAGGCATGGAATGAGACTGCCAAGGATATGTATGTACCAGGGAGTGACTGGAACTGTGCTGAATCCGGAGCATATACTACACCTATTAGGAAAACATCATAAGGCATGGAATGAGACTGCCAAGGATATGTATGTACCAGGGAGTGACTGGACTGTGCTGAATCCGGAGCATATACTATACCTATTAGGAAAACATCATAAGGTATGGAATGAGACTGCCAAGGATATGTGTGTACCAGGGAGTGAAAGTAAACACCTCGTACACACGCGGCTCCGCTCCGTACACCTCGTACACACGCGGCTCCGCTCCGTACACCTCGTACACACACGGCTCTGCTCCGTACACCTCGTACACACACGGCTCTGCTCCGTACACCTCGTACACACGCGGCTCCGCTCCGTACACCTCGTACACACACGGCTCCGCTCCGTACACCTCGTACACACGCGGCTCCGCTCCGTACACCTCGTACACACGCGGCTCTGCTCCGTACACCTCGTACACACGCGGCTCCGCTCCGTACACCTCGTACACACGCGGCTCCGCTCCGTACACCTCGTACACACGCGGCTCCGCTCCGTACACCTCGTACACACACGGCTCCGCTCCGTACACCTCGTACACACACGGCTCCGCTCCGTACACCTCGTACACACACGGCTCTGCTCCGCACACCTCGTACACACACGGCTCTGCTACATCCACACTGTAAACCCCTCCTGACCCCACACATAAACTTCCCCTCATCCAGCACCATGACACCCAGCACAGCAGAGCCCTGCATACACTGAGGAGCTGATCATGTGACCCTGACTCCTCCCCTCCATGTGACATCATCACAGGTCCTGTAAGCACAGAGCAGCCATATATCTAGTGTGCGGCTCTGCAGGTGGAGGGAGGTGCAGGGTATTATATATCTAGTGTGCGGCTCTGCAGGTGGAGGTAGGTGCAGGGTATTATATATCTAGTGTGCGGCTCTGCAGGTGGAGGTAGGTGCAGGGTATTATATATCTAGTGTGCGGCTCTGCAGGTGGAGGTAGGTGCAGGGTATTATATATCTAGTGTGCGGCTCTGCAGGTGGAGGTAGGTGCAGGGTATTATATATCTAGTGTGCGGCTCTGCAGGTGGAGGTAGGTGCAGGGTATTATATATCTAGTGTGCGGCTCTGCAGGAGGAGGTAGGTGCAGGGTATTATATATCTAGTGTGCGGCTCTGCAGGTGGAGGTAGGTGCAGGGTATTATATATCTAGTGTGCGGCTCTGCAGGTGGAGGTAGGTGCAGGGTATTATATATCTAGTGTGCGGCTCTGCAGGAGGAGGTAGGTGCAGGGTATTATATATCTAGTGTGCGGCTCTGCAGGTGGAGGTAGGTGCAGGGTATTATATATCTGTGTGCGGCTCTGCAGGTGGAGGTAGGTGCAGGGTATTATATATCTAGTGTGCGGCTCTGCAGGTGGAGGTAGGTGCAGGGTATTATATATCTAGTGTGCGGCTCTGCAGGTGGAGGTAGGTGCAGGGTATTATATATCTAGTGTGCGGCTCTGCAGGTGGAGGTAGGTGCAGGGTATTATATATCTAGTGTGCGGCTCTGCAGGAGGAGGTAGGTGCAGGGTATTATATATCTAGTGTGCGGCTCTGCAGGTGGAGGTAGGTGCAGGTTATTATATATCTAGTGTGCGGCTCTGCAGGTGGAGGTGTGTGGAGATTCCCCATTACTGGGCTCAGGCTCTCTGGGGGAATTGGCTCCATTGTCCTGGTGTGTGTGGCGTCTGCTGCACATGCTGGGACCTGGGCTGGGCCGGGGGGTTCTTGCCCAGTAGGGTTCCGGGTTGAGGAGGAGTGATCCCGTGCCTTGAGCACTTTAGAAATGGCAGCTATTAAGAATACTGTGCGGTTGGAGGTGGTGGAGGATGACAGGACGGATATTGGGCTGGAGTACATTGTCAGGAATGTGGTGATGGGGCTGGCCGGAGTACATTGTCAGGAATGTGGTGATGGGGCTGGCCGGAGTACATTGTCAGGAATGTGGTGATGGGGCTGGCCGGAGTACATTGTCAGGAATGTGGTTATGGGGCTGGCCGGAGTGCATTGTCAGGAATGTGGTGATGGGGCTGGCTGGAGTGCATTGTCAGGAATGTGGTGATGGGGCTGGCCGGAGTACATTGTCAGGAATGTGGTGATGGGGCTGGCCGGAGTACATTGTCAGGAATGTGGTGATGGGGCTGGCCGGAGTACATTGTCAGGAATGTGGTGATGGGGCTGGCTGGAGTACATTGTCAGGAATGTGGTGATGGGGCTGGCCGGAGTACATTGTCAGGAATGTGGTGATGGGGCTGGCCGGAGTACATTGTCAGGAATGTGGTGATGGGGCTGGCCGGAGTACATTGTCAGGAATGTGGTGATGGGGCTGGCCGGAGTACATTGTCAGGAATGTGGTGATGGGGCTGGCCGGAGTACATTGTCAGGAATGTGGTGATGGGGCTGGCCGGAGTACATTGTCAGGAATGTGGTGATGGGGCTGGCCGGAGTACATTGTCAGGAATGTTGGGATGGGGCTGGCCGGAGTACATTGTCAGGAATGTTGGGATGGGGCTGGCCAGAGTACATTGTCAGGAATGTTGGGATGGGGCTGGCCGGAGTACATTGTCAGGAATGTTGGGATGGGGCTGGCCAGAGTACATTGTCAGGAATGTGGTGATGGGGCTGGCCGGAGTACATTGTCAGGAATGTGGTGATGGGGCTGGCCGGAGTACATTGTCAGGAATGTGGTGATGGGGCTGGCCGGAGTACATTGTCAGGAATGTTGGGATGGGGCTGGCCGGAGTACATTGTCAGGAATGTTGGGATGGGGCTGGCCAGAGTACATTGTCAGGAATGTGGTGATGGGGCTGGCCGGAGTACATTGTCAGGAATGTGGTGATGGGGCTGGCTGGAGTACATTGTCAGGAATGTGGTGATGGGGCTGGCTGGAGTACATTGTCAGGAATGTTGGGATGGGGCTGGCCGGAGTACATTGTCAGGAATGTGGTGATGGGGCTGGCCGGAGTACATTGTCAGGAATGTGGTGATGGGGCTGGCCGGAGTACGTTGTCGGGAATGTGGTGATGGGGCTGGCTGGAGTACATTGTCAGGAATGTGGTGATGGGGCTGGCCGGAGTGGACCTAGACAAGGTGTTTTGCATCCAGGAATTTGCGAAGGCCGGTAGATTTGACATCTCCTTTTACACAGAGGAGGACTGCCTGAACTTTTACCAGCTGCTGAGAGAGAACCAGGCGCACCAGTTTCTGCAGTTTATCCTGGTTAAACCACTTTTTTCTAATGTGGAGAGGCCCATCACCGTCCATATGTACAACCCTTTTGTAGAAATAGCCATGATTAGAGCGTTTTTGGCCAGATATTGCTCTTCTGTTAAAGGAGGCATTAAGCAGAAAAATATGTTTGGGGTGTTTAATGGGAACATAAAATTCTGGGTGCGTTTTAAACAAGATCCAGAGAACATTGGTGGCATAATGCACCCTCCCGGGAATTTTTCCATTGGGGGAGATAGGGGCTATCTCTTCTATCCTGGGCAGCCTTCTTTTTGCAGGAAATGCTTCAAATATGGACATGTGGCTGATAACTGCGAGGCAGGTGTAGCCTGCAGGAATTGCAAACAAGTGGGGCACGAAGCCTCGGAGTGTCCCTTTTCCCCTATGTGTGATATCTGTGGTGCAGGAGATCACACTTGTAGGTCTTGCCCTGGCTTGCATCGCCAGTCATTTTTGGAGAGATCTCAGTTTGTGAGGCGCAGAGACAGGGATAAGGCTGTGAAGCAAACACCAGCTCTGGAGAATGTGGCTGTTAACCCCCAGGTGTCTGAGGTGCCAGCTGTGTCTGTAATGGGGGCTGTGGTAGATGATCTTCCCAAGATTGAGAAGCAAGCCATGTTGGTGGACATTGACCTTCCCAAGGTGGAAGCCCTATTGGGGGTGGCAGAGCCCTCTGTGTGTGCAGAGCCATTGGGTGTGGTGCCAGAAACTCCTAGTGTGCCACTGCCTGCTTCTTCTGTGGATTTCACGCCTGCAGAGCTGATTGAGGAGTTTCTGAGCCCTGAGCCTGTTTCTCCCTTGAGCCCTAGTATGTATACATTTTCTGTGTCTCCAGAGGAGAAGGAGGAAGCCAGGATGCCCAGGGCAGAGAGCAGTGCTATTTTCAAGAAGGTGCTGGACAAAAATAAAATGTCTCATAAATCTGTGAAGAGGTTAAGGAGTAATCTATTGGCAAGGGTTCATGCGCCTCCAATAGAAACACATAATCCTTACGCTATATTGTCTCCTGACTTGGGGGACGAGTTGCAATCTGAGGCGCTTTCTGCAGTTAATCCTATATCTCCCAGTGTGGGTTTTTTGGAGGACGGCAAGGTGGCTCTCTTGGAGGATATGCTTGAAGATCCGTCGTAATGTGAATGCTGTGCACCTGCTTGAATGTGGTTTCTTATTCCCCTCTTTGGTTCCCATAAACCTATACCTCTATGGTGTTACAACTAAGGATCCTATCACAAAATGTGCGTATGTTTACCTCTTTGCCTAGGCGCACAGTGGTATTGGATTTTTTGGCCTCAAAGGGCAGTGATATTGTCTGTGTACAAGAGTGTGGATTAAAGAAATTTCCCAAGAAAAGTGAGTGGCAATATGGAGACTCTATCTGGTCTTTTTCTGCTTTGCATAGGAATGATGGCATTGGGGTGTTGATACAAAATAAGGACATTTCTGTCAAGGAATACACCGTGATTGAAGAAGGCAGAT
Organism: Anomaloglossus baeobatrachus; assembly: GCF_048569485.1. Classification (NCBI taxonomy): domain Eukaryota; kingdom Metazoa; phylum Chordata; class Amphibia; order Anura; family Aromobatidae; genus Anomaloglossus; species Anomaloglossus baeobatrachus. The sequence goes on along the minus strand of NC_134357.1, from coordinate 574,260,220 downwards.
GTGTGCTGGTTTCTTTGTGTTACCATGGATGGGACTTCAGGCTCATATGCATTTACGCAAATGTGGACAAACATGACCGTCTTTTGTTATTTCAGAAGTTAATTTCATTTTTACACGGTAAAGTTCCTGTTTTTGTGGTGGGAGATTTTAATTGTGTATTTTCCAAATCAGCAAGAGCAAGTGCCTGTGAAAACAAGGTGGATGCAACAGGTATTTTGTGGAATAAGATACTGAAAGATTTTTCCTTAAAGGATGCAGTGGCTACTAAACCGGGACCCTTTACTTATCATGCCGCGGATGGTCGCACGGACTCCCGGCTGGATTATTTTTTCCTTTCAGATGAAATTTACTGTACTAATTATGTCCAAGAGAGAGTGTGTTTTTCTGATCATGAATGTTTGATGGGAGTGTTTGAGGTGGATGAATTTTCTTATGGAAGGGGTAGGTGGAGAATGAATGTGAGTGTGCTAGGGGATGAAAGGGTTACAAGAATGTTTGCTATGAGGTTTGCTGGATGGGTGAGGCAGAAAAATGATTTTGGTGATATTTTGCAATGGTGGGAATGGGTTAAATGTAGGATACGCAGTTTCTTTCGGAAAGTTGGTTGCACCAGGGCTAAACAGAGAAGATTGGCCTTTACCCGCTTTGATAGACGGATTGCTTTTCTGCGTAGGTGTAAATCGTTTGGTATGTGTGTGGAGAAAGAGTTGCAGGGAGCGCAGAAAGAGGTGAATGACTGGATAACTGAGAAAGGTCGAGAGATTGTGTTCCGCTCTCGAGTGAAAATCAAAGAGCAGAATGAGAAATGTACTCGATTTTTCTTTAAGAAAATGTGTGGAGGGAAGAAAGATATGAGAATTTTGCTGAATGAGGAAGGTGAAGAAGTGCGTGGAGAAGGTGTGATAAAAGAAGTGGCAAGATTTTATGGAGAATTGTATGATGTGAAGGAATGTGAGATGGGGAGGGACAATGAGTTTCTGCAGGTGGTGAAGAACTTTGTGGATGAGGATGAAGGGCTTAGGTTGCTGGATGATATTACTATGGGGGAACTCCATGATGTGATAAGCAAATCACCTAAGAACAAGTCCCCAGGGCATGACGGGATACCATGTGACTTTTACGTCAAGTTCTGGGACATTGTGGGTAAAGACTTCTTGGAGGTGGTGAAATTCTTATTCACAGGAAAGGAGATGCCGGACTCTATGAAGAGAGGATTGCTGGTTTTACTTTATAAAAAGGGGGATAAGAGGAGTTTGGTGAATTGGAGACCCATAACTTTATTGAATGCAGATTATAAAATCTATGCAAAAATTCTGGCAAGTAGAATGAAGGAGGTGATTGCTTCGGTGATAGGTGAGGAACAGGTCTGTGCGGTGCCTAAGCGTAGGATACATGACAATGTGTGCCTGGTGAGAGATGTGATTGAGGACTGTAAGAATAGGAAGAAAAGTATAATTGTGTGTGCATTGGATTTTGAGAAAGCGTTCGATCGAGTGGCCCATTTGTTTTTGTTTAGTGTGTTGATTAGAATGGGTTTTCCTGAGCGTTTGGTTAGGTTGATTGCGTGTTTGTATGAAGGGGCTCAGAGTGTGGTGCAGGTGAATGGTTTTTTCACAGAACCTTTTAGGATTTTATCTGGGGTTAGACAAGGTTGTCCACTTTCTCCTATTTTATTTATTTGTGTGTTAGAACCTCTGTTACAATTGATTAGGCAAGATAAGGTTGTGAAAGGGTTTTTGGTTCCGGGTAGTGATGGTAAGGTCGTGAAGGCTGTGGGCTACATGGATGATGTGTGTGTGTTGTGTGACTCTGAGTGTGATTTGCAAAGGGTGAAATTGTTGGTGAAATTATTTTGTATTGCGTCTGGTTTCAAAATTAATTGGGGGAAAAGTAAAATTAAGGTTCTTTTTAGTTCTCATGAGGTGAGGGATGTGGATATGGAATGTGTGAATGAGGGTATTGAGGTGTTGGGTGTTAGTTTGGATGAGGAGTTGAAAGGTGAGAAAAGTTGGGATGTAATGAGTGGTAAGATAGCGAGGAAATTGGATTTTTGGAGGCTACGTGAATTATCCTTCACAGGGAAAATATTGGTCATTAAAAGTGTAATATTGCCTATGATTATGTATTTGGCGTTGGTGTTTCCTCCGCCGTGTGTCTTTTTTAGGAGTATAAATAGATTATTGTTTATATTTCTATGGGGTAGTAACATAGAGAAAGCTAAAAGAGAGATTCTCTTGAAAAGTAAAAGGAATGGGGGTTTGGGTTTCCCTAACCTGGAGGTTTATATTGGGTTAAATTGCATTAGGTTTTTAATAACTTTATTTGCTAAGGAAACTAAAGCTGCTAGTATGGCCAGATATTTGGCCGGCACTATGGCCAACCGACTACAATGGTCTTTTCAGGACAATAGTAAGCCAATTGCCTTTCTGTGTCCGCTGTGGTATTTGAGGGTGGAAGCCTTTATCAAAAAATTTCATCTGGAGAAAATGTCTATGTTGAGCTTTCTTAACAAGAAGGTTTTGATTAAGAGAATGTGTATGGATGATATGCTGTGCGTGATTGCAGGGTTAAAGTCTGCAGAAGCGGAAGATGTCTGGCAAAAATTGGAGCGTTGTGACTTGTCTAATAAACAGAAGGATTTTGTGTGGATGTCTTTGCATGGGGTGCTGCCGGTGAGGAGCGTGCAGAAAAGAAAGGGGTTGGCTGTGTCTGAACGGTGTCCAAGAGAGCGGTGTGGAAGTGATGAGGAGGTGGGTCATGTGCTGTGGTCATGTAACTTTGCCAAGGATGTCTGGAATAAGATGAGTGGGTTATGTATGGAATTGACTGGGATACAGTGTCTGACTTATAAGATTATTATGTTTGGGTTATGTAAATTAAATAGGACGGAGGATAGATTGTTGTGGATATTTGTGGCTTGTGTGAAGGAAGTGCTCTGGAATTGTAGAAATCTGTATGTGTATAAGGAGGAGGTGATTGAGGTGACTGATTGCGTCAGTATGATCTTAGAGAAATTGCATTTCTATTATAAGTATGATTTGGAGAGAGGACTGGATGCAGAGGGGATGTGGAAGTTTTTGAAGTGGAAACAGATATTTGTGTGATTTGTATATTTGGATTTCATGGTTATAAGTTTGTAACAGTTATGGTTTTTCTTTTGTGATGACACTGAATTAAAGGAAAACCTTATATGATGATTAAGACATGACCATATGCTGTCTTCCTATGGGAGCACAGGGCTATGGTGGACACTCTATCTTAACCTGAAAGGTTTTATAAAAAAAAATAAAAAAAAAAAAAAAAAATTAACCCCTTCAGCTCTGAGACTTTCTTGGTGTTTTTCTCTCGCTGATTTCTATGAATCGTGAGGTTTTTGTTCCTTTTCCTCTAATAGATACAGACGCCCCAACTATGAGAGGCCGGAAGTGAGGAAACCCGTCTGCCCTCAGTCCTCGGCCCCCGTCTGCCCTCGGTCCTCGGCCCCTTTCTGCCCTCAGTCCTCGGCCCCTTTCTGCCCTCGGTCCTCGGCCCCTTTCTGCCCTCGGTCCTCGGCCCCTTTCTGCCCTCGGTCCTCGGCCCCTTTCTGCCCTCGGTCCTCGGCCCCTTTCTGCCCTCGGTCCTCGGCCCCTTTCTGCCCTCTGTCCTCAGCCCTCTTCTGCCCTCAGTCCTCAGCCCCTTTCTGCCCTCGGCCCCCTCCTGCCCTCTGTCCTCGACCCCTTTCTGCCCTCAGTCTTCGGCCCCTTTCTGCCCTCGGTTCTCGGCCCCTTTTGGTCCTCGGTCCCTTTCTACCCCCACACAGTATATTGTTCCCCAGAATGTTCTCATTATAAGTTTCCCCTTATTCTCTCCAGTAATTGTATTATTACAGCGGATTCTTTATGATGTTACATCGTCATCTTCTCCCCATTCAGGTCCCTACAATATCGGATCCTCTCAGTGGAGATCTTCTATAGAAGAGAATTCTCCTGATTGCCCCGTGAAGGATGGATATGGACAGGGACAAGATGGCGGAGAGGATATTACACCTCACCCTAGAGATCCTCTTCCGGCTTACTGGAGAGGTGAGAGATTCTGATGACGTCACATTACATCATTCTTATATACTAGAAGGTGGCCCGATTCTAACGCATCGGGTATTCTAGAAATTATTGTGTAGTTAATGTATGATTTTTGTTATATATATATATTGATGTAGTTGCCAAGTGTTTGTGTAGGGCGCTGTAAATGTTCTGGGTGTTGTCTGGGTGTGAGAGTGGTGTTTGTGTGCTGAGTTGTGTGTTGCATTGTTTGTGGAGCGCAGTGTGTGTTACGCGGTTTGTGTGTTTCTGTGTGTTTTGGGGGGGAGGTATGTTTTTTTTGTGTGTGTGTGTGTGTGTCTTGGAGTAGTCCTAGGGGGAGAAGAGGATAACGAGGGGAGTATTCCTGGGGGGGAGGTGTATAGGTGCCCAATTTGTGCGGGGGCGTGGCTGAGCGGGCACAGTGTGCGGGGCCGAGCGGAGCGGCCAATGCAGGGGATGGGGCTGAGTGGAGTGGCCAATGCGTGCGGGGGGCGGGGCTGAGCAGAGCGGCCAATGCGACGGTTGTCACTGTAATCACGTAATTTTGGAGCAAGACAGACAGAATAAGGCTGCTTTCACACTACGTCTTTTTAACATGCGTCCTGAACGTTTTTTTAACGCAAAAACGGATCCAATGCAAATGCGTTTTCATTTCAATGCATTTGCAATGGACTCGCGGTAACATGCGTTCACCTGCGTTTGCGTGCGTTATAGGGAGGATCCAGCGACTTGCAGTTTTTTAACATCTTTCAAAAACGCTACTTGTAGCGTTTTTGAGCTGCGTCCAAATACTACAAATCGCTGGATCCTGACTAAACAGCATGCAAACGTATGTGAACGCTGGCATGCTGATAGGCAGGATCCTGCTTGCTCTACTGAGCATGCCCAGAACCAGTCTCGCGTGATCAGGCTCTCTCTCCTACCTCTCTGTCTCTCCCCTCTCTCTCCCCCACCTGAGAGCTGCGGACACTCGTAACCAACGTAAATATCGGGTAACCACTTATCTTAGTTACCCGATGTTTACGTTGGTAACGTGTGCAGGGAGCCCGGCTCCTAGCAGCTGCAGACGCTCGTAACCAATGTAAATATCGGGTATCCAAGCACGTATACCCGATGTTTACCTTGGTTACGAACCTCCGCAGTTGTAAGAAGCCGGCTCCCAGTCTGGCACGTTTAGTTCCCCTCACTCCCGATCACATGACTCCTATGCCCGCCCCTAAACATCCAGTGACAGGAAAGTAAACATGCGTTTTTTGCTGTAAAAGCAGGATCCGCTTTTGCAGCAAAAAAACGTTCAGGACGCATGTTAAAAAGACGTAGTGTGAAAGCAGCCTAAGGCAAATATGTATATATATGTATGTATATAATATAGATGGACAGAACTGGAGAGGTGAGGACTCTGGAAATGTCTGGAGTGAGATTTATTACTGTGTCTCTCCATAACCAGGATTACACAGTAGTGAAGAAGACCTCTAGTGAGCGCTGTCAGGCCCCTGTGTCTGAGGGATGGGGAAGACCCCTGAGCCCAATCACGGGGCCTCCACCTCACCCCCCGATACATGAGGACATCAATGACCAGAAGATCCTAGAACTCACCTACAAGATGATTGAGCTGCTGACTGGAGAGGTGACACTGCTGGGAATGCTGGGACATTATACAGTAACGCTATGAAGGGATCGGGGGTGACGGTATCATTGTATGTGACAGGTTCCTATAAGGTGTCAGGACGTCACCGTCTATTTCTCCATGGAGGAGTGGGAGTATTTAGAAGGACACAAAGATCTGTACAAGGACGTCATGGAGGTTCCCCAGCCCCTCACATCACCAGGTAATAGACAGGACTAAATACACACGGCCTATAATTATCTGTATGTAAGGAATGAATTCAGTCCCTGTATGTGTCTCCTCCAGTTCTATCCAGTAAGAGGACAACACCAGAGAGATGTCCCCGTCCTCTTCTCCCACAGGACTGTAAACAAGAAGACCCCGATGTTCCTCAGGATGTGTTTCCTCCAGCTCTATCCTGTAAGAGATTTCTACTCATGTACTTCCTGCACTAATTTTGTATTTACATTTTTAGACTTTCTGCTCTGGTTTTTTTCAGCTGTATTTTCTTTGCTTCTAGTGTCTTCTCTTTGTTGGTATGAAGGCAACTTAAACACCTGCAGAGTGTTCATGAATACCCTGTTTCCCCGAAAATAAGCCCTAACATGATTTTATGGGATTTTTCGAGAATGCTTGAAATATAAGCCCTACTCCAAGAATAAGCCATAGTTACAGTCAGGAGCTGGGAGGAATCAAACTGCGCAATTTCTGAGGAACCCCACTCTCTTATGGACTCCATCAGTTGTATTCTAAGGTTGATTGTTTAAGGACCTTTGATGATTTCAAAGTCCTGTGACATGATGTAACCAAAGGTCTCTTAATTGCAGGAGTCTAAATGAAGTGAACAGGACACAGGCTGGCATGCAGGACTTGTATTAGGGGAAAGGGAGAGCAAACTGGGCAATTTCACAGGGCCCCATAATCCTAGCGGCCCCAGTGTTTTGTATGCAAATTATAAGACTGCTTAAGGACTTTTTTACATCACATCATGTGACCAAAGGCTGGTGTGTGTGTGTGTTCACGACAATTTTAACCAGCTTTGCCAAAATGGGCAGAGCTTGGCCAGAACAAGGGTGTGATGCCACCGCTTCTCTAATTCATAACAAACTGTGACGTTCCCTATGCCAGAAATCTCACTCCAGTCCCTGACGTCATTTTTCAATGTACATCACCGGTCTTGATGAATTTGAACCCTAATGTCTATCTGTACAGGCTGCAAGACCCTGCTACCTGCTTTTGTTACAAAGCTTAAGGATAGGCCATCAGCGTTACAGTCCCAGACAACCCAGTTGAATTTTCAGCATCTGTCTTTATTTTAGTCTTTGAAAAAATACCTCTTTGAACTTGTCTATGTTGTGGATCACTTTTTCAAGGAGATGTTTGCAGGTTTTGTCAACTGTCATGGCAGCGTCAGGATCTGTTGAAATGATAGACTCTGGTACTTTGCATGTTAATTTCTCTGCTGTCTGTGAGCAGCACAGGGAGACGCAGGCATCGAACCACAGGCTTGGGCAGGCTAGTAAGAGTTATTCTCTGTTGGGCTGCTTGTTAATGTCTGTGATCACATGCTGTAGAGGAGAAAATATTGTTTGCTCTCGTTTTGTATATGCTGGCTGGACTATTTCATTAATGCCAGCTATAGTTTACTTATACTGATCTGGTGAGGTGTTGTGATCCAGATTTATGGGTGTTTTTTGTGCATTATTACTGTGAGCTGTTGTTGTGTTAACCCTTGTTGTCATTTTTGTTGCTGCCTTCCTGCTCTTGCTTTTCTCCTTACCCTCTCACTGTTTATTTTTGTGAGTTTGCAATGTGTCCCATCTGTCTTAATCTGTATTTCCATCATAATCCTGCCCCTTCATTCCCTTGGAGATCACAGATTAGATCTAGTCAGGAGACTAGTAATGCACGAGACTCCGGCATCTCCATCTTCAGGGGTAATCCAGAGGTTAGGAATAGCTTAGGGTCCCCTAGTGTGAGGGACAGTATAGGAGCCCCCTATCCCTCATTATCCTGCCGTCACATTATGACAATCAATCAGATTATTTACTGTAGCAGAGAACAGAGAACAGGTGCTAGGAATGGGAGAGCCGAATTAACAAAGATGTAACTCTTAAGGCCGCTTTACACATAACGATATTGCTAGCGATCTCATTGCGATGTGACACGTCCAGATCGTTGCTACGATTTGCCGAGATCGCTCATAGGTCATTTTGTAGTGGTCACACGTACCCATCCCACAAACGATGCTACATCGTTCAGCGAGATATTGTTTGACCAAGGCAGTCATGTGGATGTTGTTCGTCGTTGGCAGGGTATCAAACGTAGCAATATCTCTGCTGCGTTCCAAATGACGAACAATATTTTGAAACTGAACGTCGTGTCAACGATCAACGATTTTCGCTATTTTTAATATCGTTCGCAGTCGCACATAGGTGTCACATGCAACGACGTTGTTAACAACGACGGAAGTGCGTCACGAAAACCGTGACCCCGACGACATATCGTCAGATAAATCGTAGCGTTTAAAGGGGCCTTTAGATCTCGATATTGGACAACAGATTCAGAATAATTTTTTCCCTAATTTAATTTCTGATGTTAAAAAAATAAATATACTTTCAAGATAATATCATTAATAATATCTTTGTGTTTATTTTTAACAGATGGCTGTATTGGGAGTTCAGATGGATCTCTAATATCTTCAGAATTTATAACCGATGATGAAAGTATCCCACATGATACATATGAAGAGCATGCTGTTGTCCCAGATATAAATCCAGTCCTTCCTCGGAAAGCTCTATCATCTGAGTTTTTCAAACAAGCCCAAAATTCCCATTTATCACAGAATTGTAAGCAGAATAAAAGTTACGGAAGGGATGTGGAATATGAAACGGATGAAACGGTTCCTACAAGGGAGAAGCCATTTTCATGTTTAATATGTGGGAAATGTTTTACCAGGAAATCACATCTTGTTGTGCATCAAAGATCTCACACAAGGGAGAAGCCGTTTTCATGTTCAAAATGTGGGCAATGTTTTACTAGTAAATCAAATTTTGCTAGACATCATAAAATTCACATAGGGGAGAAGCCATTTTCATGTTCAGAATGTGGAAAAAGTTTTATTCGGAAAACACACCTTGTTAGACATCATAAAATTCACACAATGGAGAAGCCATTTTCATGTTCAGAATGTGGGAAATGTTTTAGTCAGAAATCGGTTCTTGTTGTGCATCAAAGATCTCACACAGGGGAGAAGCCATTTTCATGTTTAGAATGTGGGAAATGTTTTATTCAGAAATCAGATCTTGTTAGGCATCAAAGATTTCACACAAGGGAGAAGCCATTTTCATGTTCAAAGTGTGAGAAATGTTTTATTCAGAAATCAGATCTTGTTAGGCATCAAAGATCTCATACAGGGGAGAAGCCATTTTCATGTTCAGAATGTGGGAAATGTTTTATTCAGAAATCGGTTCTTGTTTCGCATCAGAGAACACACACAGGGGAGAAGCCGTTTTCATGTTCAGAATGTGGGAAATGTTTTATTCAGAAATCGGTTCTTGTTTCGCATCAGAGAACTCACACAGGGGAGAAGCCGTTTTCATGTTCAGAATGTGGGAAATGTTTTACTAGTAAACCAGCTCTTATTAAACATGTGAAGAAGCTGCACAGGGAAGGAACCTTTTTCATGTTGTGAATAATTGAAATGTATAACTGGTAAATCAAGTCTTGCCGACCATCAGAAAACCAACAGAGCGGAGCAGCCATTCTTGCTTTCCGAATTTGCCAAATGTTTTTAAGACTAATCCTATCCTGTTGTCCGATGAGTCACACAGGAGAAGCCATCATGATGTACTGTAATTCAAAGGCTTTTATAAAAAGATTGGCTACAGTTGCTCAAGTAAGAATTTGTGAGGAAAAGAACCATTTTATTTATTTTTAAACTTATTGTATTTTTTGGACCATAAGACACACCTAGGTTTTGAAGGAGGAATATAGGGAAAAAGATTGACACAAAAAATGTGGTCAAGAAGCACTGTTATGGGGGGGGATCTGCTGCTGACACTGTTAGGCCGGCTTCTCACTTGCGATTTTCTCGCAGTAGTGCAATGCGAGAAATTCTTGCATTGCACTCGGATACATGTTAATCAATGAGGCAGCTCCCATCTGCTATTTTTTCTTAGTTCAAATCGAGAAAAAAAATCGCAGCATGCTGCGTTTTGGAGAGTTTCTCGCGCGAGTCTCTCCAATGCAACTCTATGGGAGCGGGTAAATAAACGCATGTTACACGGATCAGCACTAGTGACATTCGTTTTTCTAAATACATTTATCGCATGTTTCACAAAACACTGGAAATGACTGAAGTCTAGCAATATCTCTCTCTCTCTCTCATTATTCAATCTCGTATTCCCTGCTTTCCCCGCCCACCGGCGCCCATAATTGGTTGCAGTCAGACACGTTCCCACAATGAGTGTCAGCTGTCTCTCTGCAACCAATCACAGCTGCCGTTGGGCGGTGGCAATCGAGGTAATAAGGAGTTAATGGCAGCAGCCTATAGCTGCCACTAAGTCCTAGGTTAATCATTGCAGGCGTCTCCCCAAGATACCTTCCATGATTAACCTGTAAGATAAAGGATTTTTTGGATGTGTGCGTTTATTTTCTTTATTTGTAATAAATGACAAAAAAACAACCTCTTTCACCACTTTATTAAAGTCCCCAAATACCCTTCCATGTCCGACGTAATCCACAGAGGTCCCACGACGCTTTCAGCTCTGCTACATCAGAAGCTGACAGAGAGTGGTCACAGACCACGACCGCTCTGTGAGCTCCCCGCAGCGACTGAAGTGGGTCGCACTATCAGCGATGATGTCACTCAGGTTACCCGCGACCACAGATCTCATTGGGAGCACTTCAGCTGTGGCCGCGGGTAACCTCAGTGACGGCACCGCTGATCGCACGGCTCACTGCGGTCACTCAGGGGATTTGCGTTCACCGGTGAGACCTTCCCCGGGGACCGCAAATCAGGCCATGCCACACAGACAAAGCCGCGGGATGACAATGAAGTCGAGTGAAGTTCATCCGACTTCATTCTGATCGTGCGGCTCTGTCTGTGTCTGCTGTCAGTGGCTATTCAGCTCTGCTACATGGCTCTGTCTGTGTCTGCTGTCAGCGGCCATGTAGCAGAGATGAATGGCAGATGACATAGTAAAAACGGATCCCATACACATCAAACATGCATTGCACATGCACTGAAATCATGAGAAAAATCCCAGGATCGCAGTGCAGTTGCATTGCACACTGATCATAAAGTGAACTAAAATCGTCCGACTTTTTATCATGCAACTTGGACCGATTTTACACGCATAAATGTGTTTCCAGCCTTACTGGGATAAAATCTCCCAATTCTGTACTGATGTCACGCATCCTGGACCCCTTCCAGGTACTGTTGATGTGTCTCCCATCCTCATGCATACTGTATATCTATCCTGGTATATATGTTGCCCATCTTTATCCCATCCTGGTATATATGATCCCCATCCTGGTATATATGGGTTTTGGCCTAGTATATATGTCCCCATTCGTGTATATATATAGCCCTCATCTTGGGCCCATTCTGGTATATATTTCCCCATCATACTGCACACATAAGAAAAGAAATGATTATACTCCCCATCTCTCCGCTCTTCCGGTGCACGGTGTTCTCTTCTGATGCTGGCAAGTGACATCATCATGTAAGCGGAGAAGCACATGACATTGCTGCCATGTGCCTTCAGTTACACGCAGACGTAAGTGTTAGAGAATAGTCAGCCATAATGTGCTGAGTAGCCATGTTGTATCTAACAGCCATCTTGGGAAGACTTGAGCAAACTAACTTTGCAGCTAATGAGATGCACTGGCTAGAGTTCTCCCCCCAGAGAGGAGATAGAGATGACATCAGTGTAATTAGCAGGTATCCGAAAAGGTCCAAAAAAGGTTAAATCGAATAGAAGAATACAATTGCGTCAGTTGATAGATGGTGATGTGTCGTCATGAATAGCAGGTATACTGAATTGATAAAGAAATTAAGTTGTCAATAGAGTTGTCAGTGTTTGAAGAGTTATGTGAAGTAGAGGCGCCTTCAGGGATCAGAAATGTCAGCAATGACGACACGGCTGAACTAGTGAAAAGTATCATGGAGGCCCATAGGAATACAATAAGTTTTTACCGCAATGCTCGTAAATAATGTCATGATGTATTATTATATTCTTTGTTCTCCAACGTACACGCCTTTCTCTGCAGTATGAGCTTTCCTTTGTGTAACATGTATAAAAGCCCCACATGTCTTTCGGGGGACACTTCTTCATCTGTTGCTAATTCTACTGTTTTGCAAGACACCTGCGTGTGTCATCCTGCCACATAACCTGTCTTATCTGCTCTGTTGCTATCTCGGAATAAACTTCAGTCTTTGCTTGATTGTCGGATTGTCTACAATGTCTTCTTAGCTCTCAAGATCTACGGACATTTTCTTTCAGTAAAGGCTACTTTACACTCTGCGATATCGGTCCCGATATCGCTAGCGTGGGTACCCGCCCCCATCTGTTGTGCGACACGGGCAAATCGCTGCCCGTGCCACACAACATCGCGCAGACGCGTCACACATACCTGCCCGGAGATGTCGCTGTGACCGGCGAACCGCCTCCTTTCTAAGGGGGCAGTCCGTGCGGCGTCACAGCGACGTCACTGAGCGGCCGCCCAATAGAAGCGGAGGAGCGGAGATGAGTGGCCGGAACATCCCGCCCACCTCCTTCCTTCCTCATAGCGACCGGGAGGCAGGTAAGGAGAGGTTTCTCGTTCCTGCGGCGTCACACATAGCGATGTGTGCTGCTGCAGGAGCGACGAACTACATCGTTACTGCTGCAGTAACAATAATCGAGAATGGACCCCCATGTCACCGATGAGCGATTTTGCACGTTTTTGCAACGATGCAAAATCGCTCACCGGTGTCACACGCAGCAACATCGCTAATGCGGCCGGATGTGCGTCACAAATTCCGTGACCCCAACGACTCCGCATTAGTGATGTCGCAGCGTGTAAAGCCCCCTTAAGCTCCCAGAATATTCACTGCTCCCCACAGCTGGGATTATGGATTTGGGGAGCAGTGAATATTCAATGTCTAATAGTAGACACACGTGATCCTCCAGTCATAGCAGTAAGCGGGCGCCTTAGTAATCATGTGTACCCAATATTAAAGAGAATGAATATTCGCTGCTCCCCATGCTAATAATACTGCCCACCTCCTGGTTGGTTCTGGCTTCATTGCCTAGAGTTGGGCGGGATTATGGCGTGGGGAGCAGTCAATATTGTTATCTGGCACACTGTGAAGGGTGCTTTACACGCTGCGACATCGCTAGCGATCTCGTTAGCGATGTGACTTGCCAGATCGCAGATGCAATCTGCCGAGATCGCAAATGTGACCAGCGCTATGAAACCGACCTATGTGCGATCTCGGCAGATCGCATCTGCGATCTGGCGTGTCACATCGCAAACGAGATTGCTAGCGATGTCGTGGTGTGTAAAGCACCCTTTAGCCTTTTTGAGAGCCTTTAGGAACATTTGTGAAAGCTTTTGATACTGGATTATATTTAGATAATTCACTAATCTCGGGTTTCCCACTGCTTTATTTACTAAAAAGTGCAGCCCCGGATTGGAGATAGGAACTCCTAAGTATATCACATTGTATATAATTGCATTTTCAAATCTTGTTGTTATGTTAATAAATGCTTGTAAATATATATTCTTCCTGCCTAGCTTTCTCTATTGTCTAGATGTTATGATTTTGCCTCAGAACCTCTGGAGTTGGTGCAGAGCTGTAGACATTTCACACCAAAATAGTGAGGGGAGAATTGAATCACACTGCATCCTAGATATGTGGAAGTTGTTAAGACGCTCTGTTCCCAAATTATCAAAGCTTTTATGCCAAAAAACCTCACAAAAATTTGGAAAGTTGTGCCAAGATTTGGCATTTTCACTCTAAAATTGGCAGAGCTTAGCTGGGACGGGGGCGTGACAGCACAGCTCCTTTAATTCATGACGAGCTGTGGTGTTCCCTATGCCAGAAATCTCACTCCAGTCCCTGAAGGGAGTAATATTTCTAGCATGGCACAAGGAGGCACATGCCACTCGTCAAACGCTCCAGATTCATGAGGAGGCATTTACCTCTTCATGAATCAGGAGCGGCCCCCGCATAAATTGAGCTTTTTATGTTATAAAACTGATTCCTTTACAAAGGATAATTGTTGTAATAGTAAAACCTAAAGGATTATATATGTCTGATATCCAAGAGATTACTTTTTTGTGGGGCTACCCACACATAGAGATATACGGACCCGTTGAAGTTCGGGTTTTTCAGTCGGACTTTAAATAAAGTTCAGTTCGGGAACCGGACTTGTCCTGAACCCCATTGGAAGTCACTGATTGGGCAGTTCGGGTCTCCGTCCACATGCAACCGGCCATAAACAGAACTTTTATTACCAGGGGAGGAAGGGCGGGGTTTTTTCTTGTACACAATACATCCTATAACGATGTTTTTACCTCCCCGTGAAATCCATTCACACACTGCAAGCGGCTCGCACTGGCCGAGCACTGAGTGTACCCGAGCACAGCGATGCTAGATCGAGTGGTTAGGATACATAAAGCACCCGAACTCTGAACTCTAACACTGATTTTTTATATAAAGTCTGTATTTGGTACAAACACCGAACTTTACTGTTCAGGTTCACTCGTCTCTGCCCACAAACCTTTATTACAGTTTATAATATGGGTATAGAAGAGACCAGAACTGAAAGGGGCCTATCTCTTGGTGGAGAGGAAGTAACATTTATGATACCTATGCTGGGGTTTTGTGAATTTAATGGTATTCGGTCACTAAGTGTTAACCCCTTAATTAAAAATCAGAATAATGTAAAGACAGTGTCACACTAGGTACGGTGAAGTACCAAGCGAACGGCAAAAGGGAAGGAAAACCCTGTGTGTAGGGAAGGGAAGATGGTAACCTCTGACTAAGCCTACCGCTGGGCCCTGAGTTGCCACACCACACTGAGCCGGATACCTGACCCTAGGCTGACTCTAATCTGGTCCCTAAATAGGGAATGGATGGGATGAGCTCTTCATCAACCCCACTAAGCACTAAAGGACAAACAAAGATAACAAACAAAGGGAAACCACAAACAACTTATCTCTAGGCGACTCATTAAGAACTTCAGTAAAGAGCAATAACAATCCTGCTGGTGTGTGCAAGCCACATGCTTGCATCCAGAGCTTGTGAAGGAACTGAATATCACTAGTACATGTTCAGGGAAAATGAGAGTATTTAAACCCAAAAGGAAATACAGATCATTAGCAACTGAAAGGAAGAGGAGCTCCCCTGGGTCCTAAAGAAAAAAGGATGAAAACCCAGCAGAGGAGATATCAGTACACTGAATACTGACAGCAGGAACAATAGAAAGTCAGGGAACATTTTGCGCAGCGAAATGCTGTGACCTTCTAATGTCAAACACCACAGGACTGTCTTACCCGTGACAGACAGGGACTATGATTCCAATGATGTGCCATTTACTGGGATGCTTGGTGTAGTTTTGATAAAATCTAGTAGTAAAAACTACTACTAGTAAAAAGCAATGAAAAAATATAGAGGGCTGAGTTTTATATGGCCAAACATGTTCCAAAGAAAAAAGATAACTAGTACACCCATATAAATAACAAACATTTATTACAAATAAATCACATATACATAGGGGTACTGTAAATAGAAAAAATTGGATTCATAAAAATACAGAACAGTGAAGGGTTAAAGAGCAGACAGAGATCACCCTTCCAAGGACCCAGACAGCAATGATCAAATGTTTCATATAGGTAAACATACTATGCAGCCCATGTGGTGAGGTCTCTAAATGAACCAGCAGATAAAGGGGGGAATGTGGTGCTCTGGCCCGTTAAGATGTACGAACGGGAAGCCTTTAGACAGTTGAGGGACAGATCTTCCTATTCCTCCTTAGCCTCTAACCCGACGAATAATTACATGGCGGATCTTTTTAAAATCATTGACTTGGCCTTTCAAAAAGGGATTATCCCCAAAAAAATCATGGATGGACTACTAGTAAGAAACCCCAAAATTCCTACTTTTTATTTATTACCTAAAGTCCACAAGACCCCCTGGTCCCCCCGGGGCGTCCCATTGTCTCTGGCATTGGGGGGCTGTCTGAACCGGTTTGCAGGTTTATTGAATATTACCTGCATCCTTTGGTTCAGACTTTGCCCTCCTATGTCAGGGACACCATGGACGTCCTGCGGCAGATCGATGGGATCTTTGTGGACCCTGACGTCATTTTGGCCACAGTAGACGTGGAGTCACTTTACTCCTCGATAAAACACGAACATGGACTGCGGGCGGTGAGATTCTTTTTGGAGACGAGCAGTCTGGATGCACCATTGGTCGAATTAATTCTGGAGTTACTTTCGTTTATTTTGACTCACAATTATTTTTTGTTTAAAGATCGTTTTTTTCTACAGGAGCGCGGCACTGCGATGGGCGCGGCGTGCGCGCCCTCGTACGCGAACCTCTTTCTGGGCTATTGGGAGAGGGAGGTTTTCGGCGAGGGCGTGCCCGCCGTGTCCCAGGCGCAGTGCTGGCTCCGTTTTATTGATGATATTTTGATTTTTTGGAAGGGCACTTTTTCTGATTTTTCATTATTTATTCATGATTTAAATTTGAATGATTCTAATATTAAACTTACTTACAATTGCGATAAAAAAACAATAGACTTTTTGGATATTCGTATCATGGTGCATCCCGACTGCTCGATCCAGACAACTATATGTCGTAAGAAAACATCGGTCAATAGCCTCCTGCATGCATCCTCGGCGCACACTCCCTCCACGATCTCTGCAATCCCGGTTGGGCAATATTTGAGGGCAAGGAGGGTATGTTCCACCGATGCCCTCTTTAAGGAGCAGGCCCTGGACCTCCGGGAGAGATTTACATCCAGAGGGTACAGTGGGAGGAGTGTGCGCCGTGGTTTTGGACGTGCACGGCAGGCGGTGCGCACCGATCTTCTGGTGCCCAAATCTAAACAGAAGGAGGAATCTTTTCCGCCCGTACGTTTCATCTCTACTTTTAATGATCGTTGGCAGGAGATGTGTACAATATTTAGACGTCATTGGGGTGTTCTGAAGATGGATCCATCCATTGGGGATTTATTACCACCTACTCCCTTAGTGACCTCTCGACGTGCACCCAACTTACGGGATAAATTGGTTCAGAGCCACTATGTGGCTAGTATACCTCGCATTTTTGGCGGGGGGGAACCCTTAAAAGGATTCTTCCCATGCGGCTCCTGCATTGCATGTCGTAATATGATAAGGGCATCCTCTTTCCTATCAGCCGACGGCAATACTGAATTCCCAATACAACACCATATTACGTGCCGAACATGCAATGTTATATATTATGCCACATGTGGCTGCGGTAAAATCTATGTGGGCCTCACCACTCGTGAACTGAGGCTCCGCACACGTGAGCATGTGAGGGGCATCTTGGCGGCGGTGGACATCGGTCTTGATGATCCCCAGATGAAGACTCTGCCCCGACATCACAAACTGGAACATGGGTGTGATCCCAAAGATTTTCGAGTCAGGGGCATTGATGTCGTTCACCTGGGGACTAGAGGCGGTGACTACACTAAGATGCTGTCTCAGCGTGAGTGTAGCTGGATAGTGCGCCTGGGCACCCTAACACCATCTGGTTTGAATGAGAAAATGAGTTTTTCCTCATTTTTATAGATTTGCAACTGTCTCTCTGGTGGCGGTTCACCCTTTTTGTGTCCCGCTGTTTTTAAATGTTTGTGATTTTTAATCCCCTTCTTTTTTCTTTTCTTCTGAGATGTGACCCACAAGGCTGCCTCCCTATATGCTTACATGCGTTGACTGCCCTACTATGTTGGATTACATGATGTGGAGTTACTGAACCTCATCTGGCCTATGCCATCTACGGTCAAGATTCTGGATCGCCTCCCCTGGCAACATATATTTATATCTACATTGCTTAATATGTATAATTATACTGAGATATAATAGTGATTGGTGAGAATATTTGTAGTATAAATAAATATGTAATAAATTTATTCTTTGTGAATGGGGATATCTGCTATAATATATGTCATCTTATGGATTATATGAGGTTTTAGCATGATGTATGTCAATATGTGGAATCTATGGGTTATATGTTCCTGGTCATTTCTTACGTGATGAAATTGCTGTGTGTATGAATGTCTTTTGATCTGGTGACCCCATTCGGATCCACCTACCTGTCCCTGACTTATTTGTGCCTGATTCTTGTTGTGGTACCGGCATATAAGGGTGTATGTGTCTCTATGGCCTGGGATTTGTGTCTAGCCTTTTAAAATCCCTGGGTAGGATGACTTGGCCTCAGGCCATTATGTATGAAACTCTGCATTCTGGTGCTGGTGCCTGGGCGCTAACCATGGGCACGTGGTGTGTGCCTTTTATAATGATTAGGGACATGTGGTGGATCCAGGGGGCCCTTTGTTGTTGTTGTTTATCTCCTTTTCCACCTGATTATAACGTAATTATGGGCAAAATCCCTATATTGATATCTGGACGTCACTATGGGCAAATTCCTATATTTATATCTAGACTTTACCAGAACTTAAGATGGCCGCGCGCATATTATATACCCTAATGTTTGACGTGACACTTTCTCCACACTATGGGCAAGGTCCCGTTACTTACATGGGGACTTTGCCATTACCCAAGATGGCCGTGCGGGCTTCGCATGCCCTGTGCTGCCTGCAGGCGCGCGCGCACTGAGGAGCTCCGGCCGGTGGGAAGTGACGTTCCCATTGTGAACGTCACTTCCGCCGGGAGACCCGGA
This sequence comes from Anomaloglossus baeobatrachus, assembly GCF_048569485.1. NCBI lineage: Eukaryota > Metazoa > Chordata > Amphibia > Anura > Aromobatidae > Anomaloglossus > Anomaloglossus baeobatrachus. The sequence continues at coordinate 574,241,631 of NC_134357.1, read as the reverse complement.
AGTGACGCGCGCGGTGCGGGCACAGTCGCAATGCATGCGATAATTAGACGGCGGCTATCTGGAATCAATTATGGGGAGCATATATACGTGGGACACACCGCACTGGGTCACATCGCCCCCCGAGGAAGCGCAAGCGAAACGCGTCGGGGCGTTTCTCTCCCTTTTCCTGACCGGACCCTGGATACAGCCACCACACAGATATATAATATGGGTAAGCAGTCATTCTAATCCATGTATAACTTACTGGCTCCTTTGTGTGTCATATATCTTGGTGGGCCTCATTTAGAGACCTCACCACATGGGCTGCATAGTATGTTTACCTATATGAAACATTTGATCATTGCTGTCTGGGTCCTTGGAAGGGTGATCTCTGTCTGCTCTTTAACCCTTCACTGTTCTGTATTTTTATGAATCCAATTTTTTCTATTTACAGTACCCCTATGTATATGTGATTTATTTGTAATAAATGTTTGTTATTTATATGGGTGTACTAGTTATCTTTTTTCTTTGGAACATGTTTGGCCATATAAAACTCAGCCCTCTATATTTTTTCATTGTTATTTTGAGTGGCCTTTTACATTGTACTGAATATCCATCTGTCTCCCTATCTAATTTTTTACTAGTAAAAAGCAGTATTATGTAGTAAAACTGCTGCAATGTGTCCTCCATTAACTCTGTATAACCCTGCCCCCACTTGATTAGCAGCTTTCTGTCTATGTTCATTGTACACAGCGACCAATCAGTGATGTGGGTGAGGTTATACACAACAGCATTTTGAGAACTGGTAAATCTTAAGCAGGTAAAACTGATTTTTATCAAAACTTCAGCAAGCAGCCAAGTAAGTGACGCATTGCTGGAATCAGGGTCTCACGTTACAGGTAGCTGTAATGTTTGGTGCAAAGGAGGATCCACGGGACCATGCACCGTACTCCCCCAGTGAGCCCACCAGGAGCGAATCCCTGTACAGGGACTGTCTGGCAGCCACCCAAGAGGGCCTAGGTGCACAGCAGCCGGGACATGAGAGGAATACAGGTTAGTGTCCTTAAGATGTCCGTGCAGGATATGGAGGCTGGTCCAACGGTAGATGTGGGCTGAAGGAAATCATAATGGATGAGTGGAACCGGGTACAGGTGCTGACTGGTGGTAACAGATGGAGTCCGAGACCAGCGAGGGGGCAGAGTGACGATACCAGGTGGAGTCCAGAACTGGCGGTGAGTATAGACTGGCGGAAGATGATGGGATCCACAGCAGACTGTCACCGGGGAAACTCCTGGGAAACCGAAGGACTGGACACACTCAAGCTGGCATTCGGGATCTGTGGGCAGAGACAGAGTTAACCTGGGTGCAAGATACAGAGGGACCTGAACACTTAGCACAAGAGACAAAGCTACTAGTACATATTGAACAGGCACCACCCACATGGAAAAGAAAGTCTTATATACCTTGTACCTGTTATCAGCCATATCCTGTTTCAGAGATGCTGGCCGTTCAAGACAAGGTGAGAGAGCGTGCCCGCTGCCTAATGGGCATGCGCGAGGCCCAGGAGTTGGAGATCAGTACAGGATGCAGAGGAGGAGACGCACGAGAGCTGAAGGCAGAGTCCCGGGCTGCAGCGAGACGGCGGGGCCGACGAGCGGGCAGCACAGAGGAGGCTGAGGAGGGAGAGCGGGAGCAGCGGCTGCGGTCAGAGTGCCCAGGGACCGGGTCGGTGAGTGATGAGCGGCGCCATTACAAGTGGTGCCGTGGTGTCGGGAGCATGACAGTACCCCCCCCCCCCCTCACGCCCTTTCCCCGCAACCCGGACAAGAATTTGTGAAGAATAAGAGGAGCATCAATATTCTCCGGGGTTCCCAGGACCATTCCTTGGGACCGAAAACTTTCCAATTAACAAGGAAGAACGGCCTACCCCTCACCCTCTTCATGGCTAAGATGTCTCTCACCTCGGACACATCATCAGAGGTAAGAGGAGGAGGAGAATTACCGGTATCAGAGAAGTAAGGACTGAGGATGAGGAGATCGTGATGCTGTGTGGATGAGGGAAGGTGAGTATATGGCGGGACACCTCCAGCTGTCACCGCAAATCCAGCCGCGGCTGAAGTGACCGCGATATCCGCAGTGAATTCAGTCAGGTGATGTGCGGTGACAGCTGGAGTCACCTCTGATCCTGGCAGCTCACTTCACTTGCGGCCTGACCCTCACAGAGAGCGGTCGTGCTCTATGCCCGCTCTCTGTGATTGTCAGACGTAGCAGAGCTGGATGCGTCGTGGGATCTCGTGTGGATTACGTCGGACCTAGAGGGATGTTTGGTGGGTAATAAAGTGGTGAAAGAGGGTGTTTTTTTTAGCATTTTATTTCAAATAAAGAATTTTTTGGGTGATTGTGTTTATTTACTTTCATTTACAACTTAGTTATGGGGGATGTCTCATAGACGCCTGCCTTCACTAAGCTAGGACTTAGTGGCAGTTATGGGCTGCTGTTATTAACTCCTTATTACCCCAATTGCCACCGCATCACAGCAATGGGAAGAGCCGGGAAAAGTCCCGGGACTGTCGCATCTAATGGATGCGGCAATTGTGGGCGGTTGCTGGCTGATATTTTTAGGCATAGGGGTCTCCCAATAACGTGAGTCTCCCCAGCCTGAGAATACCAACCCCCAGCTGTAAGACTATCTTGGCTGGTTATGAAAATTGGGGGAACCGCACGCCGTTTTTTTTGTTTGTTTTTTAAATTACCCCCATAACAGTGTCAGCAGCAGATCCTCGCCCCATAACAGTGTCATGACCACATTTTTTGCTTAAAATGTTATTTTCCTCCTCTAAAACCAGGGTGCGTCTTATGGTCCGAAAAATACGGTAGTTGGAAGTCGAACCGGGCAAAAAACAGGAACCTAAAATCATTATGCAATTATTTAGATATAGTAACTCTCAGCCGACAAAGGGGGTTGGAATAGTCATCCCAAACAGGGGATGACTATATAAGGAAGCTCAGAATATTCTCTCCAATCCCATACACTAAAGCCTGCTTTACACCTTACGATCCAGCATACGATATCGTATGTGATCGTAACCGCCCCCATCGTATGTGTGGCACGTTCAATTTGTTGAATGTGCCGCACAAACGATTAACCCCCGTCACACGTACTTACCCGTCCATACAACCTCGCTGTGGGTGGCGAACGTCCACTTCCTGGAGTGGGAGGGACGTTCGACATCACAGCGACGTCACGCGGCAGCCAACCAATAGAAGTGGAGGGGCGGAGCTGAGCGGGACGTAAACATCCCGCCCACCTCCTTCCTTCTGCATTGCTGGCCGGGAGCCGCAGGACGCAGATAAGATCTGTTCATCGTTCCCGGGGTGTCACACACTGCGATGTGTGCTATCCCGGGTACGATGAACAATCTGATGTTCAATTCTAGAGAAATGAATGACGTGTGTTCGATGAACGTTTTACCGTTCAATCGCAATCGCACGTAGCTGTCACACACTGTAATGTACCTTACGATGCCGGATGTGCGTCACTTACGACGTGACCCCGCCGACACATTGTAAGATACATTGCAGCGTCTAAAGCGGGCTTAAGGGATTACAACTATGAATCCTTTTTCTACATTTAATACAAAATTTGCTCTCTTCATAACAAAAACTTTTGAGAAAGGAATCTCAAAGAGAACCAACCACCAGGATTTTGCTATATGAAGTAAAGCCAGTGCTATACTGGTACTAGGATGCTGTATCCCACGCAATACCAAGGTTTCATCAACCAGTACATCCTGCACTTTAAGCTGTTGGGTCAACCATTTTCTTCATACCAGTCCAAAGTGGAGTTTCTGATGTCGCACCTCGGTGGAGAGGCTCTTGCCTGGGTCTGTCCCATGTGGGAAAGAAATGACCCAATTACTACTGACCTCTTGGAATTTCTGCAGTCCTTCCAGAGAGTTCATCCCGGCTGTGTCTTCTCTTCTGCACTTGTGTCAAGGAGATCTAACTGTGGGCCAGCATGCAATTCAGTTCTGTGCCCTCGCTTCTGAATTAAGATGGAATGATCAGACACTGTCAGACATCTTTTGGGAAGGTTGTCCGCGAGAACCAAGGATGCACTGGCTGTTCTTGATATACAGTGGGTATGGAAAGTATTCAGACTCCTTTAATTTTTCACTCTTTGTTTCATTGCAGCCTTTTGGTAAATTCAAAAAAGTTCATTTTTTTTCTCATTAATGTACACTCTGCACCCCATCTTGACAGAAAAAAATGAGAAATATTTCTAACGTTTTTAAACAAGAAAAACTGAAATATCACATGGTAATAAGTATTCAGAACCTTTGCTCAGACACTCAGATTTGTCATATGCTACCCGTTTCCTTGTGATCCTCCTTGAGATGGTTCTACTCCTTCATTGGAGTCCAGCTGTGTTTAATTAAAGTGAAAGGACTTGATTTGGAAAGGCGCACACCTTTCTATATAAAACCTCACTAAGACCTCACAGCTTACAAAGCATGTAAGACTGAGGTCAAAGGAACTGCCCAAAAAGCTCAGTGACAGAATTGTAGCAAAGCACAGCTCTGGCCAAGGTTACAAAAGAATTTCTGCAGTACTCAAAGTTCCACAGAGCACAGTAGCCTCCATAATCCTTAAAGGGAACCTGTCACATACAATATGCGTTCTAACCTATCAGCAGACGCATATGTGCCCTAATTACACCTCCCTAACCATCCCTGTGTTGTAAAATTGTGTAATATGAAAGTTATAAGAACGTTTTATTACTTATGTATTTCCTATGTAAATAGCAGAGCTAGTCGCCCCATGGGCGTCAGCTTGCCCTGTGGGTGTTTGCATACTTTCCATGGTATCACGCCCCTGTGGGCGTGATACCATGGATTCACATGAGCGACGTCACGTCTGCTCCTTCAGAATCCTGCGTGTGTTTGCACTTACCATTCCCGCAGCCTTTTCCGAGTGGTTTCAGACGCGCTCTGCGCATGATCAGAGTCTTCTGAACATGCGCAAAGCACGTCTGAAACTGACAACGAGCACTCGGAAAAGACTTCAGGAACAGTAAGTGCAAACATGCGCAGGATTCTGAATGAGCGACGGGGGACGTCGCTCATGTGAATCCATGGCATCACGGCGGCATACCGGGGTAATTTGACCTTTTTCTCCCCACAATTCAGAACACGGATATGTACCCTCACCTTGCTGACACTGACTACCTCTCTGGCCGTCAAGACATTGGGCCTACCATCGGAATATATAGGTTCTACCAGGGCCTGGTTATCTTGACCTCTGAGGCCTATTGCCGCCCGACACCAGATTAACATTTCACTTCTTGGGGGTATCACAATGGGGAAGGGGTCACTTACCCTGACACTGCCAATTTCCCCTCAAGTCTGCTCAATTTGTTGCCTCAGGGCTTTAATTTCCTTCTGTAGGGCTTACTGCCGCCCGGGGCTAGAAGTCTCGGCTACCTGCTGTAAAAAACAATTACTATTACATTGGTACCGATAGTCATCATTGGAGTACGTTCTCGAGATCGATATCCACAATTATCATTCCTTGTGACTTTAATTCTACTTGTCCCACCTTAATGGTTACCTCCTTATGCCCCACTTCTGGCAAGGGCTGACCATTACTAGCGATTATGGTCAAGTCTGCATCTGGGCCACGGGTGATGTCAGAATTAGCCCAGTATCTTTTGTAAAGGGTATATAGCATGGTTGTCACCTGGGACCCAGTGTCTAGGACTGGTCGCCCCCTCACATACTTGTCCCACCAATCAGATGGGTCAGATCTTCTTACACCTGAGCGTTGGCCCCCAGCCCCAGGATCTGCCCATTTAGAGGACAATTTCAAGCACAATGTCCTGCCTCATCACAGCGGCGGCAAATCGGTCGCCCAGCGGAGTCATAGCGATCAATGTCCCCGGGCCGGTGGAATTCTCTTCTGCCATTGCCTCAGGGCATCATCTGGACTTAAGGCCAGCCCGATGTTTGCTGGCTGCGGGGCCGCCTGCAATGTCTGCACAGTTTTTGTTAGGGTGGCCATGTTTTTAGTCAGTTCTTGGAACTGGAGCCTTAGGTCTGCGGAGAAGTCACTACTCAGGGTCTGTGCATTTGCCCCCACGGTGGTCTGGGTCGAGGGCACCACCTCCGGGTACGTGATAGCAGGGAGCCGGAGGGGTGTAGCGTCACCTGGGGTCGAGTCTCGCAGCACCTGGATGGTCCGATCATTGAATTGGGCAAAGTCAAGGTCAGGGTTTTGTACGTCCATTATGTGCAGCTGTGTCCGGTGAGCGCCAGACAGGAGCCTCTCAATAAACTGCTCGGTTACAGCCTGTTTTCATCACGCACACTTCCGGGATCCACCTGTTTAATGGTCCTCATCACCTCTTGAAGGTTTAAAGCATAGTCCAGTACACTGTCCTGCACCCTTGGTTTGCACCCAAATAGCTTAATTTTTATCTCCGCTGCCGTGCGGGTATCAAAAGTGTTCTTCAGCCTGGCCAGGGTTTATTTTACAGTTCTTTTGTCAGTGTCCGGCGAGGATTTTACCTCCCGCTGGGCTGCATCGGTTAACTGGCCGATTAGAATGCTCAGTTTCTGGCCTTCAGCCAGGGGGTATACTTCAAATAAACTACACAGTCTTTCTTGGAAATCACTCAGGGTATGCGATTCCCCTGAATATTGCGATAACCATGCCGCTCGCATTATATACGACATAGAGAGCAGCATTATAACCACTGCAACTGCAGCGGCAGCCTCATCCCCTTCTTGGTTGGACATCTTTCTCCCCCCCCTAGTGAACCTCAGCTAGGCTCCGCGTCTCTCTTGGGGAATTGGGGGTTAACTCACAGCCGTTCTGGTGGCTGGGGCTTCTCTTAGCGCATGGTTCGGTACTCGGCCCACTCGGCCAATAGTGGCGACCGCTGGTATTATTAAACACTATTTACACAGTCTTTAAGGTGCACAGTAACCATCCATAACGGGCATGAAATCCTGTTAGTGACACCAAAATGACGCGCCCACCGGGGCCGTGGGGGTTACTCGTTACCGGGCTGGTGTAGGAAGGATGTCACAACAGCTAGGCCCGGCTTCGTGACCCTGGTGGTGTCATAAAAGATGGTAGAGGATGGTTTCGTGACTGTGGTACTCAGCCAGAGATAGCCGTCGCTGCTGGAGGTGATCGCAGGGGCAGATGGTGACGCAGCTTAGTTGGAACAGCTCCCCACAGGTAGAGCTGGGCCCCAGGGCTGATGGGGGTAGTAGTTCTTGTGATCGATAGAGGGACTTAACGTTGGGGTGCAGAATTGAGGGCGCCGGTAATAACTGGACAACACTGTGGCTGTAGTTTCCTCTACCTTTTACTTGGCAGTTGTTATTACAGGCCCGGGAGTCTGATCCAGCTTGTAACGGGGTCTGTCAGCCTTGGAGCAATGGAGGGAATCCACCTAGCCAGGTTGGTTGGAGACCTTCCTTGAGCGCTAAAGTGTAGGGATCCCTGTGGCGTGGAGCTACACAGCATCCCTGTTCCTTGTGGGTTGATCGTTCTATCCCGTATGGAGGGCAGCAATACATAAGGAAGGAAACGGGTAATTCAGCCGCGCTTGTCACCACATCGGATACGTATTAATGATTTATGTCTTTTTATTTCATGCACAGGTCAACGCGTTTCAGGAGTCTCAGCTCCCTTCATCAGGACAACAGGCAAAAGAACATAAAATCTGTTCATAACAGGAAAAAGTCCACATACTGTATATAACTAGAATGCAATCTTCATCTGATTGTCTGTGTCAGATGAAGATTGCATTTCTACAAAAAAAGATTTTATGTATTATTTTCCATTTGATTTCTTTTCATTTAGTTTTAATTTTCCATTGAATTTTTCGTTTGAAAAAGTTTTTTGTTTTTTTTCATGTCTCCATCATATGTTTTTGTCTTCTTTGCATTGCATTTTCAGTTTCTCCAGTTGTTCACCACAATAATGCCTCCATCATTGCTTTTCTTTTTTTCATTGTAATTTTTTCCTTTTTTTCATTTTATCTTTTATTTGTTCACTACAATAATGTCTGCATTATATGAATTGTCATCTATTAACTCTTGCTAATTGATAGACCAACGTCTGTTGTTTTCTTTTAAACTGGTGAAATCCCGCCAAGTTTTTTGTAAAGTGGGTGGTCCTCTGATGTCACTGGAGTTATATATGTGGACTTTTTCCTGTTATGAACAGATTTTATGTTCTTTTGCCTGTTGTCCTGATGAAGGGAGCTGAGACTCCTGAAACGCGTTGACCTGTGCATGAAATTAAAAGACATAAATCATTAATATGTATCCGATGTGGTGACAAGCGCGGCTAAATTACCCGTTTCCTTCCTTATCCATTGACGTCATCACCCGGGGCTGCAGCTGTTCACCTGGTTTCTCATGCTGTTACAGGGGTTGTAACTGACACAACCTCATCTGGTGAGTGTAACGAAATCTTCTTCGCTCCCATTAATTTTGGTAAGATCCTATTGCGCTTCTACCTCTACAGATTCCTCCATTTACGTATGGAGGGCAGCGTGAGCCGTTCACGGGTACCGCTCTTTTTTGTCACGGCTCCGGGCTCTAATTTGCTGCGTCACCTTCGGGTGTTCTGTGGGCCAGGGGACTTGCAGTCTCCTTCCCTCCGGGCTTCGCTAATGGGGCTTTAGCACCCACACAGCTGAGGACCCCAGTGTCTTGCTTTCTGTGCTTGGTCTTGAGAGAGCTAAATCGTAGCTCTCTTCCCAGCGACCATCTTCACTGTCCTCCTTATTTGTCTGACTAGTTTCACTTTGCGTGTGTGTGTGTGTGTGTGTGTGTGTGTCTAACCCCTCCTCCAGGCCAGGATACATAGGGAAGCTCCCCTCAAAACTGGATCTTGAGATCTCCCTACTATCTTGGAGTTAGGAACTGTTGAGTGCTGCTGTACCTAGCATGAGAGACCCCCTCCTTGCTTCCAGACATAGCATCACCCCATGTGAGGAGGGTAACGCTACTGTGGCTCACAGACCACTGGGGTGCCACATTTGCATCTGTGTCCATCCTAGCCCTGGGGGTCAGCTGCCACACCAATCTATTGTAAGTAGTATTATTTCCCAAAATGTATTTTTCAATTTTTTTATTTATAAAAAGAGGCATCTAACTGTACTATACATCCCACCTTGTCTGCTTACATATAACCAATTAGTTATTGTTTTAGTTCACAAATGGCATTAAATTAATTTTTGTTTAAATTATATAACTTTTGTAATTTTTATTGGAAGAGACATAAGGGTGTAGAGCCAACAGGTCCTTTTCTATCATATTCTGGAACATGTGTAATGATGGTACGCGAGATGTTACTGAATAATGAGCGTTTGAGACCTTTGGCTTTACATCATGGTCCCCCACCAATTCTTCCATATTACGATCCTCATCCATTTAGCTTAGCATTACAATGGCCTTTTGTTCAAAGCAGAATCTTTCAAATTCATTGAACGTTGTAAAGATATTACTAGAGTAATTTTGACTTGAAACATTTCTATCCTCATCAAAAAAATGCCAGGTAGAAAATTTTAGCCCCTGACCAGGACTTCGATCTGCTCAACCAGTAAAACTGTGGTTGTCAAAACCAAAATATTATGTCACGTCAGAGCATGGGATGCATAGCGTGCGGCTTAACGATGATAGGGAGAGGGGACACTTCCTGCAACTTGCCTGAGTCTGTACCCTACGCTCCCTAATATCTCCATCCAGGTCCTTCCCCCGTTGTCATCACGTATCTAGGCACTCGCTTGCCCTAATCTCACCCTGGCTAGTGAGAAGGCCGGCAAGAGCAGTAGTCTCACCATTGCAATATTACAACACAGGGTAAAGGAGACAGAGGGAAAATAGACACAGAAAGGAAAAACACTCCAAGCTCTTCCAATGCAGCTAAACACCACAGCTGGAATAGTCACAACTAGAGTTGAGCGCGGTTCGTGGTTCGTGGTTCTCCAGTTCGTGGTTCGAGTGATTTTGGGGGCTGTTCTAGATCGAACTAGAACTCGAGCTTTTTGCTAAAGCTCAATAGTTCTAGTTACGTTCGAGAATGGTTGTAGCAGCAAAAAGCCAAGCTAATTACTAGCTGGCTTTCCGCTGTAATAGTGTAAGTCACTCTGTGACTCACACTATTATGAAATTTCAGCGTATAGTGTGCGGGAACAGCGCGTTCAGATCACTGCTGCTGGGATAATGGCGATCGCCATTTTTTTTTTCTGTTTTTCCTTCCCTCCCTAAGCGCGCGTCTAGTGGGGCGGGCCAGCATGTCAGCCAATCCCAGACACACACACAGCTAAGTGGACTTTTAGCCAGAGAAGCAACGGCATGTGTGATAGGATGTCCATGTCACATGACCCTGCATTATAAAAACTGACATTTTGTTCCAGCACGGCATTATCTGCCTTCTGCGTCTGGGTGTCAGTCACCTCTCATGCAGCTCCTGTCACCGATACTGCTGTGTACGCTCTACACACAGCGCTATACAGAATAGGGATAGAAGTTTCTTTTAGCCCTTGTAAGGGCTAATTACAGCAGGCTCAGAGCCATAGGTGACAGTCAGGTCAGTGGAAAGAGGTTTTAACAGCTATAGATTAGAGAGTCTGTGTAGCTAAGGCCAGGGAGTTTCTTGCTGCATTTCACCATTAGGAGGGATAGAAAGTGAGGCTTCCTTTCCTCTACACAGACCCCCAACCCTGCCACTGTACCCTCCTGCCCTTTACATACTCAAGCTCATTGTTACTAAGCCATTATACTAGCAAACACTGAGGAAACTTAGTGGCATCCTAAAAGTTGCTGTTGGACTTCCATTAGTGTCCCACTAGTGCAAATCTATTTGCAGCACTTCTGCATTGCACACTTAAGCTCATTGTTACTAAGCCATTATACTAGCAAACACTGAGGAAACTTAGTGGCATCCTAAAAGTGGCTGTTGGACTTCCATTAGTGTCCCACTAGTGCAAATCTATTTGCAGCACTTCTGCATTGCATACTCAAGCTCATTGTTACAAAGCCATTATAATACCAAACACTGAGGAAATTTAGTGGCATCCTAAAAGTGGCTGTTGGACTTCCATTAGTGTCCCACTGGTGCAAATCTATTTGCAGCACCTCTGCATTGCTCACTCAAGCTCACTGTTACTAAGGCATTATACTAGGAAACACTGAGGAAACTTAGTGGAATCCTAAACGTGGCTGTTGGACTTCCATTAGTGTCCCACTAGTGCAAATCTATTTGCAGCACCTCTGCATTGCACACTCAAGCTCATTGTTACTAAGCCATTATACTAGCAAACACTGAGGAAACGTAGTGGCATCCTAAAAGTGGCTGTTGGACTTCCATTAGTGTCCCACTAGTGCAAATCTATTTGCAGCACTTCTGCATTGCACACTCAAGCTCATTGTTACAAAGCCATTATAATACCAAACACTGAGGAAATTTAGTGGCATCCTAAAAGTGTCTGTTGGACTTCCATTAGTGTCCCACTGGTGCAAATCTATTTGAAGCACCTCTGCATTGCACACTCAAGCTCACTGTTACTAAGCCATTATACTAGGAAACACTGAGGAAACTTAGTGGAATCCTAAAAGTGGCTGTTGGACTTCCATTAGTGTCCCACTAGTGCAAATCTATTTGCAGCACCTCTGCATTGCACACTCAAGCTCATTGTTACTAAGCCATTATACTAGAAAACACTGAGGAAACTTAGTGGCATCCTAAAAGTGGCTGTTGGACTTCCATTAGTGTCCCACTAGTGCAAATCTATTTGCAGCACCTCTGCATTGCACACTCAAGCTCATTGTTGCTAAGCCATTATACTAGCAAACACTGAGGAAACTTAGTGGCATCCTAAAAGTGGCTGTTGGACTTCCATTAGTGTCCCACTAGTGCAAATCTATTTGCAGCACTTCTGCATTGCACACTCAAGCTCATTGTTACAAAGCCATTATAATACCAAACACTGAGGAAATTTAGTGGCATCCTAAAAGTGGCTGTTGGACTTCCATTAGTGTCCCACTAGTGCAAATCTATTTGCAGCACTTCTGCATTGCACACTCAAGCTCATTGTTACAAAGCCATTATAATACCAAACATTGAGGAAATTTAGTGGCATCCTAAAAGTGGCTGTTGGACTTCCATTAGTGTCCCACTGGTGCAAATCTATTTGCAGCACCTCTGCATTGCACACTCAAGCTCACTGTTACTAAGCCATTATACTAGCAAACACTGAGGAAACTTAGTGGAATCCTAAAAGTGGCTGTTGGACTTCCATTAGTGTCCCACTAGTGCAAATCTATTTGCAGCACCTCTGCATTGCACACTCAAGCTCATTGTTACTAAGCCATTATACTAGCAAACACTGAGGAAACTTAGTGGCATCCTAAAAGTGGCTGTTGGACTTCCATTACTGTCCCACTAGTGCAAATCTATTTGCAGCACCTCTGCAATGCACACTCAAGCTCATTGTTGCTAAGCCATTATACTAGCAAACACTGAAGAAAATTAGTGGCATCCTAAAAGTGGCTGTTGGACTTCCATTAGTGTCCCACTAGTGCAAATCTATTTGCAGCACCTCTGCATTGCACACTCAAGCTCATTTTTACTAAGCCATTATACTAGCAAACTGTGCTGCCATTTTAAGGGCCATAGTTTCATTGTCAGGGATAGTTATTGTTGCTTATTCTGCTGTCAATAAAGGTAGACCACTGCTGCAATCTACACCACCTCTCAATTTTTACTACCACATTTTAAGTGGACATTCTTGTCGCTAGAAAAATGAGTGGCAAAATGACAGATGCTGGTGGAAAGGGGAACAGGCGTGTTGGAAAAGGTAAAAAATTTGTGTCCGTGGGGAAGGTGGCAAACCTCCATTAACATCTGCTCAAGATAGGCCATCTTCCAGCAAAAGTAAGATGTCTACTACTTTCCATGGACAATCGGATGTGCTCCCTTTTTTACGAACACGAACAACTGGAACAAAGGTAGATGTTGCCCAAAAAAAGAAAATGCTTGAATGGATCTCAAGTGGTCCAACAAGTGCCCTCTCCTCCACCTCAACTACCGCATCCAAAAAACACCAGTCCTCTGAGTTGTCATATTAATCACACTTGCTTTCTCCCAGCTCTCAAGTCTCCATCCGCCCTGCACAGTATGGTGGAACAGAGATGGCTGAGTCTGCAGAGCTGTTCAGTCACACTATAGCCTGGGAATCAGAGGTCTGCTCCCAAGCTACAGTGAGTACAGACCAGGAAATGGTCTGCAATGATGCCCAGAACCTTTGTGACTCAGATTCAGGTCGTGATGACCAAGTTCATGAGCATAATGTTGAGCCTTATTCACAAACTGAAACACCTGTTGTAATGGACAATGAGGAACATACTGATGACAATGAGACGCAGATACCAGATTGGGATGACAACTTAAATATTCGTTCAGGGCAGGAAGAGGCTCGGTCGGAGGGGGAGGGGAGTGCAAACACAACGCTTGATGAGGAACTTCTAGATCCCACCTACTGTCAACCCACAGTCAGGCACTTGAGGAGGTCAACAGAGGCGGTGGAGGAGGATGCTACTGACGACGAAGTTACCTTGCGCCTTCCTGGACAGAGGAGGAGTAATGGTAGCTGTTAAAAATATAATCTTAAATATATTTTTCTTCAAATACGTAAAGGCGCATGAAAGAAAGAACTTCAAAAATGTAAAAAATAAATGTATTTTATCTATTTAAAAATGGTTGCCAGGGTTCAGTTACAGAAAGGAAAAATAATATACTTCATTAGCTTACGGAAAAAGAGTTCATTTAGTCCATACTGATCAATGGGAAATCTTCATCCATCTCTCCTTGGGTTCTGAATGGCAAAGCAGGGGTGATATCCCTTAGGCTGGACAGCGTGTGTTCATCTTGCAGCCTCGGAGTCTTCTGGCCAGCTGACAACGTGCAGGAGCGAGCGAGTAGCCCCCTCCATCGTGTGTTATATACCAACTGTTCAGTCCATATAGGGTGTTTTAGTTGAACATAGTTCCATATGACATAATCTTCTAGAAGCTACCAGAAGATTTATATATATATCCTTCCATGTCAGTACTCAAGTATATTCAATATGGGCATTTTAATATTTATTCCTTATAAAAACTTTATTAATAACCTATGCTCTCCAACATAAACAGAACTGTGAACATATATGTCCTACTATAAAATATTTAATAACTAGATGTATTAATTTTAGTGTTTTTAACAATCCCCCCTTGAAGCGGGTGAATTTAACCCCGAAAATTAATTAATACATCATTAAAATAACAAATCTTCTTTCCTTATTTGGTGATAATGGATTAATATCAATAATAATGATGAATAATAATTAATTTGCATTATTCATGTTGTAAGTTCAATAATATAATAATGTGAATTCATGTTATGATAGGCCGTGACTGATAAATCATATAAAAATATATAACTATACTTCGCTAGACCTAAAAAGAAATGCAAAAAAAACCAAATCCGGTCACCATATGATGTCCTCTGAGTTGATGTCTTCTTATCTCCGATAATCTGGCATAAACATAGTCTCTTAGAAATAAATCCTTTGATAAAAAATGAATGGTTACCAATTTATACAGTCCCGTATTGCGTTTATCATCGTTAGATCAAAGTCCATAAACTTTATTCTTTATTACAAAGTCCATAGCCAATGTTGATAAACCACAGTTCATGAGTGTAGAAGAATAGCATCAGTCTTTGATGTCTGTGCAGTGTAATTTACATTAGTCACCTTTATCCTCCGCGCTGCCTGTTGTCAAATCCTGGAACAGATGTTAAGACGTTTTTGGTCAGCACGACAGGGGTTAACTTTAACACGTCATTGTTCTTCTTAGTATCTGTAGTGAGATCTTAATGCACAGACCATGTGTCATTGTCCATCCTTGAACCATAGGATCACTGTGTTTCTGAGGTGCAAACACGGTAAGTATTTTGTATGTTACACAGTCTTATTTGAGACGTCACCTTTTGGACCTTTTTGCAGAATCCCTTTTAACTTTAGGAAAATTATAAAGTCTTTTTATCTTCTGTAATCTTGATTGAAGACTTCATTCCCTAATCTAAATACCAAATATGGCAATAACTATCACTAATAAATGTCACAGCGTATCATAACTTTAATACTATAATACCATGTCATTATTATTATCGTAGAAGTATTAATATTATTGATACTTAGAATGATGTAATAATACTGCATAATGGTATAGACAATAGTATTTCATGTAATAACCTTTTTTGTCATTGGTGCATTATCCTTCCAAACCCATAGGTGGCAATGTGTTGAATGTAACCAAAATATAATATAATGTGTACCTATAACATGTATCATATTATAAATATGAAAGGCAACAATGTGGCTTATTTAGTTAGATCATTTGTAAAATTATAAACCAAAGCAAATAACCTTTTAGGAAAGACTGGATGATTCCATCAAAACACAATAATACCCATTATAAATTATTATTGATTAAAAATATAATATAAATATTATTTGTAAATATTGGAAGATAAACCTAGATGTACCTCGATCTTCCATCTTTATTACTCTAATTTAATTTATTTGATTTGTCTATTATTTATTAAATAACCTACTATAAGAAAATGTGTAACTATAAGTAATATTTCATCCTTATTGTGTTAACATACTAATATAAAAATAATGTATTACTAGGAAGTAGACAATTGTATATATTGATGAAGGAAGTAAACAATTGTATATATTGATGAAGGAAGTATCTTTTCTTCTAAAAAATGGAACTTTTCCCTTTTTATATGATTCATATTTAATAAAGTAATAGTTTTATATTAGATATTACTTAACTAAATATTGAAGTGTTTTCTCAATTGAGACATTTAAAATTTGAAGAAAAAATAAATATTGTAGAATTAAAATTCTGATTAAAAAAGTGAATATTAAATAATAATAATTAATATAAAAAATAGAAAGAAAAGGAAAAATGAAAATCGGAATAAAAATAAAAATTGAAATAAAAATAAGGCCTTCTATGTATATAACACCTATGATATAACACCTATGTCTTTAATAATACATAACCTTAATGTTACCAGTATCTTATAGGATTTCCATACCTATCATATCAGTAACCTATAAAAATAATTAAGTCATGTAACCCTGCAAATAATACTCTTCTCTTAGTATATAAATGCATCATGATATACTTCAAATATATTTTTTTATTTCCAATTCTTCCTTTGTACTTGACATATTAATTATTAAAGTATCCTGTAAACACATATATTTATCAAATATAAATGTGTGATTGAGACCAAACCTTTCCCTTTCAATATCATGAAATATGATATTATAAAAATTCTAAGAATAAGATATATTCAGTATAAGTTCCTTCATTATTTATACTTATGTACTATAACTTATTTATTCTAATAATATACATACATATTATAACCTCGGAGTTAAAACAAAAATTCCCCTTTTTTTTTTTTCTCTCTGGATCCAAGTACTCGACATTGGCAGCTGCTCAGACAATCAATCATTCATAGACACATCTATGCACACAAGACTGCCATGGTTCTTTAACATATACTTCTACATAGAAACATTGACAGACACATATCCCTTTTTTTCCAATTATTCTATGCGCATTTCAAAAATTATGTTACTAATTTGAAGTACTTCTTGAAAAATACAAATTCCAATGTATTACATACTGTACATTTGACCATAGAACAAACATTTATTATTAGCTTTAGTAATTCAAGTCACATGCTCTGGTCATGTGCAAAGAACACCATTCCAAAACAGCAAGCAGTTTTACTACACTCTAATGCTCAGATTACATTTCTAATAACTCTAAAGACGATATATATATTCATAAAAGAAACGTTAAAGTAATAGTTCTCTGACAATTGGTACCTGAGAAAATAATAATTATTATTAATCATTCTTTCGCGATTAACCTTACACAATAAGATATATGTTACCTGATTGAGGACAAGAACAAATGTATAAATAAAAGTTAATACTTCATCAATCTGCTTTACTGATAAATTCTGAGGGAAATAAAAGAATAAAATTATTATCATATTTATGATAAAAATGAAACACTTAGAATCTGTTACTTTCTCTTATTATTTCATTTTAAATATTATTATTCATATACAGAGATCAAATTGTTAATTAATAACATTAAACTATCATTTTACTAAATGAAAATATGACCTTGATTTACTATCACTACTTTTAATATATATATATTTATATGCATAGATTCACTGTATATGAATAATCATATTTATCAAACAATAAAATTAATTTACCCAGAAATCCACTTTGTTTAGCTGAAGACCAAACCTAAATTTTTCTTCAAAGATTCGGTCTATTAGATTCATTTTAAACTTATAGGAATCTGTGAACTTTTGTAACTCAGGTTTGTCCCTTAAATGAGAAAGAATTTCTCTCTCTGAAAAACCACCCAGCTGTCGCTGGCTGTCAAATTCTAACCCAGGGAAAGAATCTGCACAAGACACCTGTTTCTGTCTTTCAAAGCTTTTACTCATCATTTGTCTGGGACCATCAATCCCAGTGACCGATCCCTTCACTGGAGACAAGGGAAACAAAGGTTTTTCCTGTGGAAAAAGATTTTTAGATGATAATAATTGGGATGGATTATATGGTTTATAACACGTATGCATTTTCCTGCGAATTTCATATATCCTGTCACAGAAATATCTGGATCTGGGAGACACTGTTGGTTTTTCACAGAAACTCTCCCTTTTTCGTGTTGGTTTTTCAGAATTAATTCATTTCTGTTTTGATTGATTTTGGCGATTTCTAACAAAATCGATAAATGTCGTACATTCGAATAGGGACTTTTTATTTAATGCCACCACACAAGCTGCATTATAAAGGAAATTAAATTTCTTGATGAATAAACGTATCATTCCATCCAATCTGACATTTGGAATGACCGCCCTATACAAACGTTCAAAAACGGACATAAATGAGAACGTACTCTAATTCTGTTCAATTTGTAATTCCTTTAACATCTCATAATTTGGATCAGATTCATTCCTTGCACAGAAGATGAGATTTTTCAGCCTTATGATATCGTTATCATTTGAACAATCAAATGTCTCATTGTCAGAAGACTTTTTTAATGCCAATTGTCTAAAGAAATGCTGAGGTATCCACATACGGAATAACTGATTTGTCTCACTATTGGTTAAATTTAACTTCTCCACGGAACTTTCAAATATCTCTGAATTTCTGCAAACATGTATTTTAGGATTATATGCGGGAATTAATTTGCATATGTCCAATAGACTCTTTCTAAGTTTAATTCCTAACTTAGTCTGTTCTATTTTTTTAAACTGATCGTCGCCATTTTCTCTCTGCATGTGTCCTTCTCTGACAACTTTCTGCACGTGTCCCACTCTGGCTCCTCCCCCTTCTGGCTTCACTACGTCATTTCCTGCTTCTTTCTCAGTATGCTGAAAGTCACCTTGATTAGGTAGCACGTGTCTGTCACCATTGTCAAGATTCTGATTTGAATTACAGTCTAAATCCGACTTTTCATTTCCAACATTACAGTCAGAATTCACAATATCACTGACTGACATTCCAGGTTCTAAGCAGTCTTTGGATTTCTCTGTCACTGACTCTCCTGACAATTCAGGTTGTCTATTTCCACCATTTTTACATTTTTCTACGATTAACTTGTGAAAATCATAGACTAAATGACAGACATTTCTGATTTTCTGTTTCTCTCTATTAAAAGACCTTGCACATTCTATACGTGAATTCTCAAGTTCACACTCCTCATAAAAGCGTAACCAAAGCTCTTCCACATTAGAAATATCTGAATAAGTGAACTGAAGTTTACTTTGCTTAACATATGAAGAGATAAAATCCATTTTCTTACCTGAAATGATCAGATGATCTCATGGATGATCCTCTAAGACTTGATTCACTTTGTTCAGCAAGTACAATACTTCTTATGGACTGACTTTATCTTTCTTGCTCAAAAATACGTCAAAAGTTAACTTCTGAGGCTTTATAAAGACTTTAAAGTTCATTCAAAAAACTTTCATGCAACTTGACTTATACGTATTTCCTAGGTTCTGCGTGATTTTTATAAATTGTCGATTCCTGATCCTTTGCAGGAGATATATGTCTCTGATGTCTCTCTCCCCCCCTTATGCAAAGTGAAGGAAGAAGCACAAAAAATGTAAAAATAAATCACGAATGGCTGGCTCACCAAATGTTAAAAAATATAATCTTAAATATATTTTTCTTCAAATACGTAAAGGCGCATGAAAGAAAGAACTTCAAAAATGTAAAAAATAAATGTATTTTATCTATTTAAAAATGGTTGCCAGGGTTCAGTTACAGAAAGGAAAAATAATATACTTCATTAGCTTACGGAAAAAGAGTTCATTTAGTCCATACTGATCAATGGGAAATCTTCATCCATCTCTCCTTGGGTTCTGAATGGCAAAGCAGGGGTGATATCCCTTAGGCTGGACAGCGTGTATTCATCTTGCAGCCACGGAGTCTTCTGGCCAGCTGACAACGTGCAGGAGCGAGCGAGTAGCCCCCTCCATCGTGTGTTATATACCAACTGTTCAGTCCATATAGGGTGTTTTAGTTGAACATAGTTCCATATGACATAATCTTCTAGAAGCTACCAGAAGATTTATATATATCCTTCCATGTCAGTACTCAAGTATATTCAATATGGGCATTTTAATATTTATTCCTTATAAAAACTTTATTAATAACCTATGCCCTCCAACATAAACAGAACTGTGAACATATATGTCCTACTATAAAATATTTGATAACTAGATGTATTAATTTTAGTGTTTTTAACAGTAGCACGTGTACAACTGCATCCTCAGCCACCACTCTGCCTCTGAGCACTAGTCGGGGGGGCTCAGCAGGTCGCATGCCCTCTAAGCCTTGCCTAGCCTGGTCCTTTTTTGACATAGCAAAAGATCGCCCAAATCATGTGATCTGTAAAATTTGTCATGATTCTGTTAGTAGAGGGCAAAACCTCAGCAGTTTGACAACTTCTTCCATGAATCGTCACATGAATAAAGATCATATGTTCCAGCGGGAAGCTCACCGTGCTGCAATGCGGCCTAGCGGAGCAGACCATCCACCGCCTGCCCCTTCCAGTGCATCCGCGTGCTCTTCAACTTCTAGGACTGTGGAGACAGCTGTCACACCTGGTTTTCCACGCACAACTTCCACCACTGTAACCGCAACAGGCAGTTTGCTTGGTAGGTCGTCAGTTGGTTTGGAAGGGGAAACAAGTGCATGTGTACAGCTCTCTCAGACATCAATAGCACCAACGTTGGATGAAGGCAACATCATGTCTACGCCTGCACTTTCCTGACAAACCTGCATTTTTCCAGGGACACCCTACTCAACACCGTCTACACACAGCAGCCAGATCTCTGTCCCTCAGATGTGGACAAATAAAAGTCCATTTCCTGCGACCCATGACAAAGCTAAGAGGTTGACTTTATCCTACTGTAAGCTCTTGGCTACTGAAATGCTGCCTTTCCGCCTGATGGACACACAGGATTTTAGAGACCTTATGTCTGTCACTGTGCCCCAGTACCAGATGCCCAGTCACCACTACTTCTCTAAGAAAGGTGTGCCTGCGCTACACCAGCATATCGCACACATCACCGCTTCCTTGAGAAACTCTGTGTGTGAACGTGTGCATTTCACCACAGATACTTGGACCAGTAAGCATGGACAGGGACGTTACATGTCGCTGACTGGGCACTGGGTAACTATGGTGATAGATGGTGAAGGGTCTGCTGCACAAGTCTTGCCGTCCCCACGACTTGTGTGTCAATCCTCTGTCTCTCCAAGTTCCTCCACTGCTTCTGCCTCCTCAACCTCATCTGGGTCCTCTACCTCTGCCCAAAGCCTGCTTGGTCAGGCCACTAGCGTTGTAACTGCGCAGAAGGAATCACGCACACCTCATTACTATGCTGGCAGCAGAGCGCAACGGCATCAGGCGGTCTTTGTCTTGAAATGTCTTGGAACTAAGAGTCACACAGCGGCTGAGTTGTGGGCAGCTCTGGAGACTGAGTTTGGTAAATGGTTGTCTCCACTCAACCTGCAGCCTGGTAAGGCCGTGTGCAACAATGCTGCAAACCTGGGTGCGGCCCTTCGCCTGGGCAAGGTGACACATGTGCCTTGAATGGCTCACGTATTGAACCTTGTTGTGCAGCAATTTTTAACACACTATCCCGGCCTAGTTGGCCTTCTGAACAGGGCACGAAAACTGTCTGCTCACTTCCGCTGTTCAACCACCGCAGCTGAGCGACTTGCATCACTCCAGAAGTCTTTAGGCCTGCCGGGTTAATCGCCTGAAATGCGATGTGCCGACACGCTGGAATTCGACTCTCCACATGTTACAGCGACTGTGGCAGCACCGCCGAGCCCTGGTGCAATACGTCATGACGTATAGCCTGGGCCAACGAGATGCAGAGGTGGGGAAGATCACCCTGATGGAGTGGTCTCAGATCAAGGACCTATGCACCCTTCTGCACAGTTTCGACCTGGCGACGAATATGTTTAGCGCTGACAATGCCATTATCAGCATGACAATTCCATTATCAGCATGACAATTCCAGTCATTTACATGCTGGAGCACACACTAAACACTATTCGGAGTCAGGAGGTGGGACAACAGGAAGGGGAGGAACTACAGGAGGAGTTATATGTGCAAGGGACAACAACATCACCAAGGTCCAGACCTTCATGATCACCAAGGCGGCAGGCATGGGACCATGGGGGACAGGGATCAACAAGGGCGCATGGTAGCAGACGAAATGTTGAGGAAGGTGCCACAAACACAGCGTGGACTTGGTCCGCATGGCTGCGCCAGACACATGAGCGCCTTCTTGCTGCACTACCTCCAACATGACCCTCGTATTGTCAAAATTAGAAATGATGATGAGTACTGGCTTGCCACACTATTAGATCCCCGGTACAAGTCCAAATTTTGTGACATAATTCCAGCCATAGAAAGGGACGCACATATGCAGGAGTATCAGCAGAAGCTGTTACTCGATCTTAGCTCGGCTTTTCTACCAAATAACCGTGGTGCAGGGAGTGAATCTCCCAGTTGTAACTCGACAAACATGGGACGGTCTTCTCATCTTCAACAGTCTACCCGTACCAGTAGCACCGTATCTGGTGCTGGTAACAGCAATTTTATTGAATCTTTTCATAATTTTTTTAGACCATCCTTTGCAAGGCCACCAGAGACAACAAGTCTGACACATAGTCAATGGCTGGAGAGGATGATACAGGAGTATCTCCAAATGAACATCGATGCCATGACTTTGCAACTGGAGCCTTGCTCATTTTGGGCTTCAAATCTTGAAAAATGGCCTGAGCTCTCCACTTACGCCTTGGAGATCTTGCCGTGTCCAGCTGCCAGCGTTGTCTCTGAACATGTCTTCAGTGCTGCTGGGTGTGTGCTGACAGATAAGCGCACGCGTCTGTCCAGTGACAATGTGGACAGACTAACGTTCATCAAAATGAACAAGTCATGGATCCACAAGGAATTTACTACCCCTGTGTCATCCTGGGGAGAGTAAATGCTTGTGTATTTTGAATGTGCTTGATGCAAATCTACCTGTGAAGTGTACAACTGGGGCACAAGTGCTGCCACTAAAGGGGTGGGTGTCTGTGTGGCCCAATTTTTGGAAAAAAGGGAGACTCCGCTTGGAGTAACCCTTGCTGTGTTTTTAAAAAGGAGCCAAGATGAACAAGTCATGGTTCAGCAAAGACTTTGCTACCTACCCCGGGGTCATCCTGGGAAGGGTTAAGGATGGCATAATTTTGAATGTTGTTGATGCAAATCTACCTGTGAAGTGTACAACTGGGGCACAAGTGCTGCCACTTAAGGGGTGGGTGTCTGGGTGGCCCAATTTTTGCAAAAAAGGGAGAGTCCGTTTGGAGTAACCCTTTCTTGCTGTGTTTTTAAAAAGCAGCCAAGATGAACAAGTCATGGTTCAGCAAAGACTTTGCTACCTACCCCGGTGTCATCCTGGGGACGGTTAAGGATGGCGTATTTTTGAATGTGCTTGATGCAAATCTACCTGTGAAGTGTACAACTGGGGCACAAGTGCTGCCACTGAAAGGGTGGGTGTCTGTGTGGCCCAATTTTTGGAAAAAAAGGGAGACTCTGCTTGGAGTCACCTTGTGGTGTGTTTTTGATGATTTTAGAAGGGCATGCCATACCTATATCTGTGTCTCGTCCTCTTTTTCCTCGTAACGCTGTTTTGTTTTCGCATAAGAATTTGTTCTTGTCACTTTCCCATGTGTTTATGTTGTGTTGTGAGTTGTTTGTCACCTTTTGGACACCTTTGAGGGTGTTTTCTAGGTGTTTTTATGTGTTTGTGATTGCCTCCCATTGTTTCCTATGATGTTTGAGTGGTTCGCCGAACCGGTTCGCCGAACCGAACTCGAACGAGACCTCCGTTCGGCGAACCGAAATCGAGCCGAACCGCGACCGGTTCGCTCATCTCTAGTCACAACTCCTCAGCTTCTTCCAGAGACAGGCTCCTTCTAAAGGGGATCAGTATAGAATGAGAATCTATACCTGCGTCCGATGGTAAAACACATGACTTTTTATAACAAAGGGGAGTGGTCACAAATGAGATGGACTTGAGATTAAGGCTACAAAGGACAGCCAGATTGGAAAGAGTCCTTAACCCCTACAGCACTAAAAGAAAGTAGATTCACTCAAATCAAGTTGTAGACCTGCGAACAATAAGGCACTATGACCTTCTGATCCCAGACTGACCCAAAACACACCTCCAGGCTATGTAAGGGCTATTTGACTAAGAAGGAGAGTGATGGGGTGCTACGCCAGATGACCTGGCCTCCACAGTCACCAGACCTGAACCCAATCGAGATGGTTTGGGGTGAGCTGGACCGCAGAGTGAAGGCAAAAGGGCCAACAAGTGCTAAGTGTGATGCCCTGGACCCCAGGAGTCACAGTATAACACCACACACATACACACCCCCTCCCCTGGTAGGAAACATCCGTCAAACAAAAACCCTTGTTGCCTCCCTCCAGGGTCTGATGTCCACACCAGGTGGGGCGGAGCCAGGCGGTTAGCCCCACCCACCGAGGAGTTCACAGGCCTGGAGGCGGGAAAAGTAGTCAGTTAGATGGTAGTAGCAGTCAAGTTCAGGAGTGGAGTGGAACAGTCAAGTTTAGGAGATTGAAGTGGAGAGACTGTGTGTGTCTGGGTCGGAGCCCAGGCACAATCAGCAAGGTCGGCAGACGGTGGTGGCCATCTGCAGGAGTTAGTGGATGTCTGCGGAACCGTAGGACCGAGGTCGGGCGGTGGCCAGGCGGTACCGAACCGAGGAGCAGATTGAAGCTAAGCACCAAGGCAGGGTACTCAGACCCCGACTAGGCTCGGAAGCCGCCGTAACGGTCAAATTCTCTGATTGCGGTCTGGACCTCATGGGTTCATTCCCAACCAAGTCCCGTCAGAAGGCAACAGCCCAACCCGTCCGGATAAGAGCCACCGCCAACGGCCAGAGATCCAAGGGCCAGCACCTGTGGGCAAAACGGGCTCTACCGACACGTACAAGCCGGGGAGCGGACCACCCGTGGGAATCCATAGGGGTCAAACACTTACACACAGGTGCAGGGAAAGACAGCCGCCACCAACCCGTCCGGGGAGAGTGAAGAAGCCGCAGCCGACTGTGAGCCCCGTCCTTCCAGCCGTTTGGTTTACCAGAGACTCTCTCATTGACTATTTGAGTGAGTATACCAGTGCCAACCGGCACAGCGCTGCACCGTAACGCTGACCCCGCATCCGCGCTGCCTCCCCGCATCGGCACCTATCCTCTACCCACCGACATCTACTCTCCCAACCGGGGCCCCGGGACCAACAGCCTCTACCCACGGAGGGGCCAACACCCTTGCTGCTCCCCGCCATCGCTCCCGGGAACCCCCGTCACCAGCAGCGGTGGTTCCCACAATCACCACAACCCCGTGGGTGGCGTCACAACCGACATCCCATTACCAAACCTTCCCCTTTTCACTCGTGGGCGAGGAGGCGCTGCTCGAGTCCCCGGGTCCGGCCCCGTGCTCGAGCCACCAAGGAGCAGAAGCACCGGACCCGAGCGCCGGAGATACCCCAGGCGAGCGGAGTTCCCCAAAAATCCCTCTCCGCCCGCGACACTAAGCATCGCTGGGAACTCCTTCAAGACTGTTGGAAGACCATTTCGGTGACTACCTCTTGAAGCTCATCAACAGAACGCCAAGAGTCTGCAAAGCAGTAATCAAAGCAAAAGGTGGCTACTTTGAAGAACCTAGAATATAAGACATATTTTCAGTTGTTTCACACTTTTTTGTTAAGTATTTCATTGCACATGTTTTAATTCATAGTTTTGATGTCTTCAATGTGAATCTACAATTTTCAGAGTCATGAAAATAAAGAAAAGTCTTTGAATGAGAAGATGTGTCCAAACTTTTGGTCTGTACTATATACAGTATATATTTTTTGTAGTCTTTATAGTCCAAAGAATCATGTTGCAAATATATTTTGTTACATATATTAATAACTAGCTGCAATAGGTTTTTCCACAGCATTTTTAAAGCCTTCTGGTGAATAAAACAAATTTACTAAACACTAGCTGTGGTACCCGGGCGTTGCCCGGGATAGTAACTGTCTCTCTGTCTCTCTCCCACTCTCTGTCTGTGTGTCACTGTCTGTCTGTTTCTCAGTCTGTCTCTTTCCTTGTCTGTCTGTGTCTATGTCTCTGTCTGTTTGTTTCTATCTCTCTGAAAGTCTTTGTATCAGTCTATCTGTCTCTATCTCCCAGTCTGTCTCTATGTATGTGTCTGTCTGTCTCTCTCTTTCCCCATCTGTCTTTTCCCAGGTCTGTCTCTTTGCCCGTCTGTCTCTTTCCAGGTCTGTCTTTTTCCAGGTCTGTTTCTTTCCAGGTCTGTCTCTTTCCAGGTTTGTATTTTTACAGGTCTGTCTCTTTCCAGGTCTGTCTCTTTCCCCATCTGTCTCTTTCCCCGTCTGTCTCTTTCCCCGTATTTCTCTTTCCAAGTCTGTCTCTTTCCCTGTCTGCCTGTCTCTTTATTTGTCTTTCTCTATCTCTCTGTTTGTTTCCCCATCTGTCTCTTTCCAGGTCTGTCTCTTTCCCCGTATGTCTCCCCGTCTCTTTTCCTGTTTCTTTACCTGTCTGTCTTTTTCCATCTCTTTGTCTGTGTCTTTTCTTGTCTGTCTCTTTCCTTGTCTGCCTGTCTCTGTTTGTCTCTTTCCTTGTCTGTCTCTATTTATGTCTCTTTCTCCGTCTGTTTCTATCAAGGTTTGTCTCCTTCCCTATCTGTCTTTATCTGTCTCTCTGTCTGTCTCTTTTCCTTTCTGCCTGTCTCTGTCTGTCTCTTTCCCCATCTGTCTCTTTCCAGGTCTGTCTCTGTCTGTCTCTTTCCCCATCTGTCTCTGTGTCTCTTTCTCCATCTGTCTCTGTCTGTCTCTCTGTCTCTCTGTTTGTCTCTTTCCCTGTCTGTCTCTGGCTCTCTCTTTCTGTCTCTCGCTATCTGTCTCTCCACAGATATCATATTACCTTACACATAAGCTTCTTATACTAACAATGTCCTTTGTTCCTATAGCAACGAATCACAACTTCTATTAATAACCTAATAGCTCGCAGCTCCATTCCCTTTAATGGAGGCAGGTTGTTTGGAGAGTAACTGTAAAGCGCGGGGTTAAATTTTCCTGTCAAAACATAGTCTACGACGGTCCCTGAGTCACATGAGGCGTCTGTGCAAAATTTTGTGATTGTAAATGCGATGGTGCGGATTCCTTTAGCGGACATACCCACACACACAACGCATCAAACAGTGTCTATAAACCAGTAGAAGGTATTTGCCCGACATTGCGCTATAAGCCAAATGTCTGTCATGGTGCAGAGAAAGGCGGCAATCGATCTCCCCCTAGAAGTGGGACTCCTGGGACAAACAGGGGACACATTTGGAGTGAGAAAATGTGTGATCAGAGTTGGACAGAAATAAAATTCATTTTAGTATAGGTTATTACTTATGTTGTGCTCTGATCTGGAAGAACAGGAATTGCGAGCACTTTCGGAATTTCACAGAATGAATTGATATAGGTGTAATTAGATTGTGCCCATTATTTAGAGGAATGTAATATGTATCATAGTATCATAGTATTGTGTCGCCCTGGACAAGCCAGGGGACACAGGTAACAACACACACACACACCCACCCCCAGCAGTTCACAGCAGACATCCCCAAAGTGACCTGCTTTCTGCCTCGGGCTCAGACTGACACACCAGGTGGGCGGAGTCAGGAGATGGAGACGCCCACCCAGGAGTGAGCTGGCTGGAGGCAGGAAACAAGCCCAGTCTAGTCCTAGGAGAGGAAGAGTGAAGGTCTGCAGAGAGGCAGACAGAGCCAGGGGCCTAGGTTGGAGCCTAGGGCCCCGTACAGAGAGTCCGGCAGACGCTAGGTGCCGTCTGCAGGGAGCCGGGGAGACAGCTGGTGGAACCGCAGGTAGCCGGGGCTGGGCGGTGGCCCCCCCGGTACAGAGTCGGGGAGCCAGCTGGAAGCCGGAGTGCAGGAGAAGGGTGCACGGAAGTAGAAGAAAGGACTTACACCACCAAACTGGGTCAGGGGAGAAACAACAACCGCAGCCGTCTGAGGGTACCCGTCCATCCAGCCGAGTGTTTTACTAAAAACTGTGTCAACGTCTCAGGCTGAGTGAGTACCACAGTGCCGCAAGGCACGGCGCTGCCCCCGTGTCCCTGCGCCCACCAGGCCCTGCACCCTTTCACCCCATCACCGGGCCCCGGGATCACCAACCCCTACCCACGGAGGGGCAACACAACACCTGGCTGCTCCGCATCACCACTCCCGGGATCCCCATATTGAGCAGCGGTGGTGCTACAAATCACCACAACCGTGGGTGGCGTCACGGACAATCTCCCCAACAAAACCCCTTTCACTCACGGGCGAGGAGTGCCGCTCGAGAACCCCCGGGATCCGGCCCACCGCTCGAGCCACCACTGAGCAGCAGCAGCCGGACCCGAGCAGAGGGGTGAGCGCGGTGCCGGCACCCTCCTCCCCGCCCGCGACAACTTGGCGTCACGAACAGGATCTTACCGCTCTACCGTTGGGTAGAGGTGCGCCTTGTAACCGCCGGAGGTATCCGGCTGAAAATTTCCAGAAGTCGCCATCTTTGGCGCGAAAATTTCCCGCTCGAGCGTCTTCCCCGAGCAGGAAAGGCGCGAAAGTGTAGCCCCGCCCCCTGAAGGAGGAAGTGCTAAAAAGAAGCTAAGGGGGACGGGATGGCGTCCGGCCGCATGTGAACCGCGGCTGTGGAAGCAGGGACGCCAGGACTCTGCCAGCATTTGGTTCCTGGAAGGGGCCGCCGCAGTGATGCACCGACCCGTTACCCCTGTTACCGGTAGCGGAGCCCACAGCGACTGTGGGGGAGGACCCAGACCTGGGGTCCCCAGGCCTCACTTTTGTCACCGCCCTGCCACCAGCCCCGGCAGTCCGCCCGGCCGCGACGGAGATGACGACGGCTCCGGCAGTCCGCCCGGCCGCAACGGCATTGAAGTACTGGTCCCGTTGACCAATCTGGAGCCGTTCCTGGACTGGGGTCAAGGGGTGCTGCCTGGGTTTTAGGGGCAGCACCAAGGCTAGGTTGTTTGGGTGGGTGACCGAAGGAACCGTTACCCTGTTATTATTAAAAGTGTTGGACTGTTACTGCAACGTTAAAGTAATGTGCATCCCGTTTTGGGAGGATTGAAAATGTTTGTGTTTGATGTTTTGATCTTTTGCAGTTAAAAGAAAAATAAAACCGGTGATGGACGGGCAGCCCGAGGACGGTCTGCATTTTGCTAAGGGGGAATGTGTCGCCCTGGACAAGCCAGGGGACACAGGTAACAACACACACACACCCCCACCCCCAGCAGTTCACAGCAGACATCCCCAAAGTGACCTGCTTTCTGCCTCGGGCTCAGACTGACACACCAGGTGGGCGGAGTCAGGAGATGGAGATGCCCACCCAGGAGTGAGCTGGCTGGAGGCAGGAAACAAGCCCAGTCTAGTCCTAGGAGAGGAAGAGTGAAGGTCTGCAGAGAGGCAGACAGAGCAAGGGGCCTAGGTTGGAGCCTAGGGCCCCGTACAGAGAGTCCGGCAGACGCTAGGTGCCGTCTGCAGGGAGCCGGGGAGACAGCTGGTGGAACCGCAGGTAGCCGGGGCTGGGCGGTGGCCCCCCGGTACAGAGTCGGGGAGCCAGCTGGAAGCCGGAGTGCAGGAGAAGGGTGCACGGAAGCAGAAGAAAGGACTTACACCACCAAACTGGGTCAGGGGAGAAACAACAACCGCAGCCGTCTGAGGGTACCCGTCCATCCAGCCGAGTGTTTTACTAAAAACTGTGTCAACGTCTCAGGCTGAGTGAGTACCACAGTGCCGCAAGGCACGGCGCTGCCCCCGCGTCCCTGCGCCCACCAGGCCCTGCACCCTTTCACCCCATCACCGGGCCCCGGGATCACCAACCCCTACCCACGGAGGGGCAACACAACACCTGGCTGCTCCGCATCACCACTCCCGGGATCCCCATATTGAGCAGCGGTGGTGCTACAAATCACCACAACCGTGGGTGGCGTCACGGACAATCTCCCCAACAAAACCCCTTTCACTCACGGGCGAGGAGTGCTGCTCGAGAACCCCCGGGATCCGGCCCACCGCTCGAGCCACCACTGAGCAGCAGCAGCCGGACCCGAGCAGAGGGGTGAGCGCAGTGCCGGCACCCTCCTCCCCACCCGCGACAGTATCATAGTTTTTAAGGTTGAAGGGAGACTCTAAGGGTCACTTTGCACACTGCGACATCGCAGGTGCGATGTCGGTGGGGTCAAATTGAAAATGACGCACTTCCGGCATCGCATGCGACATCGCAGTGTGTAAAGCCTGGATGATACGATTAACGAGCGCAAAAGCGTCGTAATCGTATCATCGGTACAGCGTCGGCGTAATCCATAATTACGCTGACGCAATGGTCCGATGTTGTTCCTCGCTCCTGCGGCAGCACACATCGCTGTGTGTGAAGTCGCAGGAGCGAGGAACATCTCCTACCGGCCTCACTGCGGCTTCCGTAGGATATGCGGAAGGAAGGAGGTGGGCAGGATGTTTACATCCTGCTCATCTCCGCCCCTCCGCTCTGATTGGCCGCCTACCGTGTGACGTCGCAGTGACGCCGCACGACCCGCCCCCTTAACAAGGAGGCGGGTCGCCGGCCACAGGGACGTCGCACGGCAGGTGAGTGTGTGTGTGAAGCTGGCGTAGCGATAACTTTCGCTACGCCAGCTATCACCACATATCGCTGCTGCGACGGGGGCGGGCACTATCGCACTCGGCATCGCAGCATCGGCCCATTCTCTACCTCTTCCATAATATTCGGCGTCTTATAACAAACCCCTATCAGTATTTTATTATTCATTCTCCCCCCCTTATCTCCACCCATAGGGACTCTACATTCTTAGTACCCTCACATATGTTGTCACGCAGGATGGGTTTTAAGGATGATTTTACATATAGACACACACCTCCCCCTCGCTTATTTGTACGGTCATTCCTGAATAGGCTATAACCCTGTAAATTAACAGCCCAGTCATAGCTCTCATCCAGCCATGTCTCTGATATCCCCACTAGATCATAATTTTCTTGCAACAATATTAATTCTAATTCCTCCACCTTATTTGTGAGGCTTCGGGCATTAGTGTACATGCACATTACGTATGACTCTGTACCTGTATTCCTGCTTACTGTATTAACTGTCCTAACCCTTCCCCCGTACCACCCCCAATTTCATTACTTGTGCCCTGGTCACTATCTGCACTACATTCCCCTTCTATAAAGTGAATACCCTCGTCCCCCCATTCCTAGTTTAAACACTCCTCCAACCTTCTAGCCATCTTCTGCCCCAGCAGAGCTGCACCCTCCCCATTAAGATGCAGCCCATCCCTAGCATAGAATCTGTAGCCAACTGAAAAGTCGGCCCAATTCTCCAGGAACCCAAACCCTCCTTCCTACACCAATTCCTGAGCCACCTGTCTTTTCAAGGATGAAACATGAGACAAGATGTACACTGGATCGCATTAGCAATAGTGTAGCACATTTTCTAATGGAGATAGCACTAAACAAATGTTAAGTTAATTAAACAACTAAATACAAACAATTCTACTCACACTTATTTTTTGCTCACACTTTGTTCACTCACACTCACAATGAAGAAGACGGGCCAAAATTTCAGAAGTCTTCCTTCCGGCTGTAACGGCCAAAACCCGGTTCTCCTTGAGCTCGCGGTGACTCTTCACTTATCCCAGAAGGCACTGGGAATATGCAAATTATCCACGCAGGACTCTTCCCCTGTTTCTGGTGTTTTGCAAAGTTCTCTTCCGGCTGATGTAAATGGATTTGTGGCATTAATTTTTAATCATAAAGGGAAAGCCGCCATTGTTCTCTGATTTCAGTCTATTCACAAATTATTATTGTTTTACCTACAGTACAGACCAAACGTTTGGACACACCTTCTCATTCAAAGAGTTTTCTTTATGTTCATGACTCTGAAAATTGTAGATTCACATTGAAGGCATCAAAACTATGAATTAACACATGTGGAATGAAATACTTAACAAAAAAGTGTGAAACAACTGAAAATATGTCTTATATTCTAGGTTCTTCAAAGTAGCCACTGTGGAGACACGGGGCTCAGTGGGTGCTCTCGTCCACTAAAACCCGCCGCCTTTAGAAAGACAGCGTGGCTCAGGGCTCATCCCAACTGAACTCCTTAACCATGGGCGTAACACTACTCAGTCAACACAGGGTGAGGGAACCACAATAATTAGACTTTATTGGATCCCCAAACAATTAACGGCACATAACCAGCAAAACACACAAATGTAACAGGCAACAGAGTCTCACCCTTCCGCTGGCTCACCAGGGATTTAGAATGTCCATGCCTCACAGGTTCCAAGCTGTCTGAGGTCTGCAAAGTCTGTAACAGGTGACTGAACTGTCCCAACCTGAGTGTCCTCCTTAGGTAGTCCTGGTTTGATGTTAAAATCCTGGCAGCCGGAGTCGAAATCCCTAGGCTGTGGATATGGGTCTCCAACCGGAACCGGAGCCCCTAGATTGAAGCCATAAGATATCCTGATCCTCTAGTCAGCTCCTGAGAGCTTAGACTGGATCCATCAGCATCCATCAACCTTCATCAACATGGTGGCTTAAAGAAGTCCTCTCTTATAGCCACAGCCCTCCCCCTGGACACACTGCGTCCTCATCCATTGATTGGACAAGATTGCTTCTCCCATTGGACGAATTTCAAGCTACATGGACAATGCTCATTCAAATTATGTGGATAGAAAGACTCAGTATATCTACATGAAGTTTGAGAGTCACCGACTAGACAATGGCTACTAAGGTAATCACATTAGCAATACACAACTACAATACAATGGTTACTGGAAAAGTCTGGAGAACAATACGTCTAGCTTTCAGTGGCCAACACAATTACATTGAGTCAACAAGAGTCTTGTAAAAACAATGAGGGACTTCTCCCCCCATCTATAGACAATCTATCATGCTGTCTGGCTGGATAATAAGAAACTTTAACCCATGAGAGTCCATGTCGTCACATTCCTCCTCCTTCTTAATATTAGCCAGACATGATAGGCTTCCGATCATCCTTCTCCTCTTGACGGCATTGTCCTTTTTAATGGTGAGGTCAGCAACAGAGGCTTGCATCTATGCACCTCCCCCTGATTACCTCCCCCAAGTTGAGCAGCCATATTGTGGACAAGCACTAAGGTGGGGTCCATGAGTTGGGCCTGCACAAATCTACCACTATCAATCCTCCCCCAGTCAATAGCCACAGTGTGGTTAGGCTTACTCACGGTTCTTGGCTCAAAAGTGGATGATGGAGACCGGGAATGCAAACCATCCCTGGAAAAGATGTTAGCAAGATCCACATCAGGGTCCTGCTTGGCTTGGAGGTGGGTGATGGCTGCTTCAAACTGACTGGATAGTCCTTGTCCTAGGTCATTCTCCAAAATGACTGGTGTGAGCAGGTAATTCACAAGCCCCACTTTCACTTCCCTTTGAGTGGTATCCGAAACAACAGGCTTGGTGGGGCCATCTATGAACCCCACTTCAACTTCCTCCTGGCTAGTCCCCGAAACAACAGGTGTGGGGAGGCTGTCCATAAACTCCATATGGACCTCTTCCTGGTCAGACCCCAAAGTAACTGGTATGGGGACGGTGTCCATAAGCTCCACATCAGCCTTGCTCTGATTAGTCTCCACAATGACAGGTGTGGGGAGGCTGTTCACATGTCTCACATCAACCTTTCCCTGGTCCTTTCCCGAAATAACTGGTGTGGGGACGGTGTCCATAAGCTCCACATCAGCCTTGCTCTGGTCAGTCTCCACAATGTCAGGTATGGGGAGGCTGTTCACAATCCCCACATCGATCACTTCCTGGTTGGTCCCCAAAATACCAGGTGTGGGGAGGCTATCCACAAGCTCCACCTCGACCTCTCCCTGGTCGGTCCTTAGGTCCAACTGCACACATGCCAGAGGAATGTCTGAGCGCTGGCCCTCAGCCAGGGAGATGGATAATTGGGAATCTGGTACAGGGTCTTCTGGGGAAACAATAACTGGACTTACCAGGGTAATGGAGGAAACAGTGTCTCGTAATCCCTGGCTCTTGACCGGCTGAGCTGGTAGATGGGCTCCAAGCATGCGGCCTCGGTTTTGGAGACAATCTTTATCTATATGTCCATGGCGCCCACATGTATAACAGCGCCATAGATTGGGCGAGTCACAGGCCCTGTTTGTAGTCCTTTGTTTTGGCGCAGCTTCTGCTGGGTAGCGGGACCATCCTTCTCGACCGGCTGGTGCTAGCAGTTCTGCAGCTGGAATCCCATAAACATATTCCAGAACATAAGCCCTCTCTTCTCTTGAGGATCTAGGCCCCAATGCATCCAACAACGCTGTGGCTTGGGCCATCTTGGACAAAGTTGATTCCCGATTGTCACTAGATCCATGATGTGGCACATAGTCTAAATCCTCTGGGTCAATATCGGCGGGATCCTCATCGTCCTCTGCATCATTCTGGGCATCCCAACGGACTAATTTCCGGATCAAGTCCGACCGAGTCTCAGCGCTCCAGCAGACAATCTCTCGCCTCCGGCACAGATCCTGCAGCATCCATTTACTGCAGCGGTCGTAACTCCTCTCTTGTCCTTGTCCCATGGCTGAGCTGGTGGGGTTGGACATGGCAGCGTCCGAAACCTGAATGCCTCCCCTATGGCCTGCTGGGTATGCTTATGTACCTCCCTGGTTGTTGAGCCCTGGACGGTGTCCACGAACACCAGTCCGCTGCAGCTCCCCTGGGTAAACCAGGCTGAGTAGTATCCCACTGCTGGCCACCAATTGTGGAGACACGGGGTCAGTGGGTGCTCTCGTCCACTAAAACCCTCGCCTTTAGAAAGACAGCGTGGCTCAGGGCTCATCCCAACTGAACACCGGCCTCCTTAACCGTGGGCGTAACACTACTCAGTCAACACAGGGTGAGGGAACCACAATAATTAGACTTTATTGGATCCCCAAACAATTAACGGCACATAACACATGACCAGCAAAACACACAAATGTAACAGGCAACAGAGTCTCACCCTTCCGCTGGCTCACCAGGGATTTAGAATGTTCATGCCTCACAGGTTCCAAGCTGTCTGAGGTCTGCAAAGTCTGTAACAGGTGACTGAACTGTCCCAACCTGAGTGTCCTCCTTAGGTAGTCCTGGTTTGATGTTAAAATCCTGGCAGCCGGAGTCGAAATCCCTAGGCTGTGGATATGGGTCTCCAACCGGAACCGGAGCCCCTAGATTGAAGCCATAAGATATCCTGATCCTCTAGTCAGCTCCTGAGAGCTTAGACTGGATCCATCAGCATCCATCAACCTTCATCAACCTGGTGGCTTAAAGAAGTCCTCTCTTATAGCCACAGCCCTCCCTCTGGACACACTGCGTCCTCATCGATTGGTTGGACAAGATTGCTTCTCCCATTGGACGAATTTCAAGCTACATGGACAATGCTCATTCAAATTATGTGGATAGAAAGACTCAGTATATCTACATGAAGTTTGCAAGTCACCGACTAGACAATGGCTACTAAGGTAATCACATTAGCAATACACAACTACATTACAATGGTTACTGGAAAAGTCTGGAGAACAATATGTCTAGCTTTCAGTGGCCAACACAATTACATTGAGTCAACAAGAGTCTTGTAAAAACAATGAGGGACTTCTCCCCCCATCTATAGACAATCTATCATGCTGTCTGGCTGGATTTTAAGAAACTTTAATCCATGAGAGTCCATGTCGTCACAGCCACCTTTTGCTTTGATTACTGCTTTGCACACTCTTGGCATTCTCTTGATGAGCTTCAAGAGGTAGTCACCGGAAATGGTCTTCCAACAGTCTTGAAGGAGTTCCCAGAGATGCTTAGCACTTGTTGACCCTTTTGCCTTCACTCTGTGGTCCAGCTCATCCCAAACCATCTCAATTGGGTTCAGGTCTGGTGACTGTGGAGGCCAGGTCATCTGGCGTAGCACCCCATCACTCTCCTTCTTAGTCAAATAGCCCTTACACAGCCTGGAGATGTGTTTGGGGTCATTGTCCTGTTGAAAAATAAATGATGGTCCAACAAAACGCAAACCGGATGGAATAGCATGCCACTGCAAGATGCTGTGGTAGCCATGCTGGTTCAGTATGCCTTCAATTTTGAATAAATCCCCAACAGTGTCACCAGCAAAGCACCCCCACACCATCACACCTCCTCCTCCATGCTTCACGGCGGGTACCAGGCATGTGGAGTCCATCCGTTCACTTTTTCTGCGTCACACAAAGACACGGTGGTTGGATCCAAAGATGTCACATTTGGACTCATCAGACAAAAGCACAGATTTCCACTAGTCTAATGTCCATTCACTGTGTTCTTTAGCCCAAACAAGTCTCTTCTGCTTGTTGCCTTTCCTTAGCAGTGGTTTCCTATCAGCTATTTTACCATGAAGGCCTGCTGCACAAAGTCTCCTCTTAACAGTTGTTCTAGAGATGTGTCAGCTGCTAGAACTCTGTGTGGTATTGACCTGGTCTGTAATCTAACCTGTGATTTCTGAGGCTGATGACTCGGATAAACTTATCCTCCGCAGCAGAGATGACCCTTGGTCTTTCTTTCCTGGGGCGGTCCTCATGTGAGCCAGTTTCTTTGTAGCGTTTGATGGTTTTTGCCACTGCACTTGGGGACACTTTCAAAGTTTTCTCAATTTTTCGGACTGACTCACCTTCATTCTTAAAATAATGATGGCCACTCGTGTTTTTTTTAACTAGAATTTGTATTATGGCAAGAAAAAAGCAGCTAACAGTCTATTCAGTAGGACTATCAGCTGTGTATCCACCAGACTTCTGCACAACACAACTGATGGTCCCAACCCCATTTACAAGGCAAGAAATCCCCCTTATTAAACCTGACAGGGCACACCTGTGAAGTGAAAACCATTTCCCGTGACTACCTCTTGAAGCTCATCAAGAGAATGCCGACAATTTAGCTAGACCAAGTAGGGAGCTAGAATGAAAAAACAAACCTAAAACATCACTTTTACTTCTTGTGCGGATAAAAGTGAACAGAAGCTCACAAAGGAGTTAAAACCAAGGTAACAATGATCCAATCCTGTGGACCAATAATGGGCTCATCAAATGCGTAGGCCCAAATAATACGGACTGTCTAAGCTAGCTTGGAGTGAGGTGAATTAAATCACACAGTTCATATATTAATAACTCCAGCTGAGGTAGAGTCATAGGCACACAGTATAGTATATCACATTCACAGCCCCATTCAGGGGAGAGTATTTACGTGTGTGTCACAGGCAGATGCTCTGATATCCACGGAAACCATAATAAATAAATCCCGCGTTATACGGGAACGGTCTTACCAGGTCCAGATGTCAACAGCGGGCATTGGTGCAGGGTATCGGCTCATGAAGGGGGCTGTCAGTCAGCACATCAAATCCCATAGAGACCATAAACCCGTGTCAGGCATGTAACTGAACGTTCCCACTCCCACACTGGGGAGTTTTTTTGCTTCAATTTTTTACCTATTTTCATTCTTCAAAACCTAGGTGTGTCTTATAGTCCAAAAAATACGATAAGTTTAAAAAGAAAGAAAATGGTTCTTTCCCTCACCAATTCTTACTTGAGCAATTGTAGCTGATTTTTGGATGAAACCCTTTGAATTATGGTACATCATGATGGCTTCTCCCGTGTGACTCATCTGACAACAGGACCTGATTAATCTTAAAAACATTAGGCAAATTCTGAAAGCAAGGATGGCTGCTCCGCTCTGTTGGTTTTCTGATGTCGGCAAGACTTGATTTACCAGTTAAACATTTCAATTATTCACAACATGGAAAAGGTTCCTTCCCTGTGCGGCTTCTTCACATGTTTAACAACACTGAAGCTCTTAAATGCCCGTGGACAAATCAACAATGCTTCTTCACCATCACTCTCTGCAACACGAAGCTGCTGAGCATATATTTGGGACAAAAACAATCCTGAACTCCCTTCTGTTGGGCAGAAATGTGAATTAATCCTTACGTTTATAGACCTTTTATCTGCTATTTCCGTATATGTTAAAGCCCAAACATAAGCATCTATCAAAGCTGGACTAGAAAGCAGAAACTCAAACTCAATATTTATTTCTGGCAACAACTTGCTTACATCCAGGAAAAGTGATATACTTCTAACACAGTTAATACACATCATTCCAATTGCATGAGTCACTAAGTCTGTAACTACACATGAAGCTGCAGTTTCAGCTTTGAGTCTTGTACGAACAGTTACTCCGTTCCCCCGTTCCTCCCACCTCCTTTCCCTGTTATTCCTTATTACATTACAATGCAACAAGGAAAGGAAGAAAAGTTATAGCAAAAAAATGAGTGGGAGGCGGGAGCGTGAAGAAGTATTACTGGTTAGCAGGTAATTTATCAGAAAAGCAGAAAACAAGTTCAATGTAAGTAGTATAGCGGTTATAATTTATAGAATAGTTATATGCATATACAATGGCCACAAGACGAACAAACATAAACAGAAACAAACAATAATAAACATAAAATCTACCTAAGGATTGCTATTTTCCTGTTTCTCACCCCCCAGGACTGACTCGCTCCTTCCACCCCGGGAATGTAGTATCTTTTTCAAAGTGAGGGGAGAGAGATGTGTTCAGTGCACTTGGATGGAGGTAATGAGGAAAATCTCTGAGTCTCGGATTCGCTGGGAGCCTCCAAATTGTTAGACCCGGACTCTATCCCTCTCAGGTAGATGTAATGGATCAGCCGATTCTGAGTGGAGCCGCTTCAACAAATCAATACAAACCAGTCTGTAACTTGTCAAATCAATGCATACACTCGTTTATTAATAGTAGTGCTGGCCTTTTTATACCCTTTAGACTGATTACAAAATGTGATTACAAAATGTGAGACATAAAATATTATTACAATAGTCATGGATTTTTAGGTGGTTACCATAGCCATATGTCAAGGTTAATCTTTGTTAGTTCTGTGAAATAACAGGAACGTTCCCAGGAAATATTATGTCAGGAAGGGAGTTTGGGAGTATCATGTCCCTAGGAGTACTGGCCAAATCGGACAAAAGGTTTCAAGAGATATGATATGAATGCCAAATCATTTAACAATAAGTCATATTTTGGGAAAGACGCAGCATATTCTGAGAAACTTAAAAGTACATATTCTTGGAAACATGTTATTAGTAGCAGATGTTGTTTTTGTAACAGTTTCTTAATAGAACATCAATTACATTATATACTATTGTGTAAGAGCGGACAAAATGGTGAACAAGAAAAAATGGCTTCTCAAACAATCTCATTTCTAAAAATTACATTTTCCACATTCAGAACATAAAAATGGTTTATTTTGTGTGATTTTTTTGATGGTAAACAAGACTTGATTTCCTAATAAAACATTTACCACATTCTGGGCATGAAAATGGCTTTTCCCCTGTGTGAGATCTTTGATGCACAACAAGTTGTGATTTCCAATTAAAACATTTCCTACACTCTGAGCATGAAAATGGACTCTTACTAGAGTTAATGTTTTCATGGTTAGCAAGTGTTATTCTCGGAGTAAAACATTTTTCACCTTCTGAACACGAAAATGGCTTCTCCCGTGTGAATTTTCTGATGTCTAACAAGATATGATCTCAAGTGTTATTCTCGGAGTAAAACATTTCCCACATTTTGAACACAAATATGGCTTCTCCCCTGTGTGAATTCTGAAATGTATAACAAGATCTGATTTCTGAGTAAAACATTTACTGCATTCTGAGCATGAAAATGGCTTCTCCCCTGTGTGAAATCTTTGATGCGAAACAAGGTCTGATTTCCGAATAAATCATTTCCCACATTCTGAACATGAAAATGGCTTTTCCCCTGTGTAAGATCTTTGATGCGAAACAAGTTCCGATTTCCGAATAAAACATTTCCCACATTCTGAACATGAAAATGCCTTCTCCCCTATGTGAATTTTCTGATGTGTAACAAGATGTGATTTCTGGATAAAACATTTCCCACATTCTGAACATGAAAATGGCTTCTCCCCTGTGTGAGATCTTTGATGCGAAACAAGTTCCGATTTCCGAATTAAACATTTCCCACATTCTGAACATGAAAATGCCTTCTCCCCTATGTGAATTTTCTGATGTGTAACAAGATGTGATTTCTGGATAAAACATTTCCCACATTCTGAACATGAAAATGGCTTCTCCCCTATGTGAATTTTCTGATGTCTAACAAGTTCCGATTTCCGAATAAAACATTTCCCACATTCTGAACATGAAAATGGCTTCTCCCCTGTGTGAACTTTCTGATGTCTAACAAGTACTGATTTCCGAATAAAACATTTCCCACATTTTGAACACAAATAGTGCTTCTCCCCTGTGTGAATTCTGTAATGTATAATAAGATTTGATTTCTGAGTAAAAGATTTACTGCATTCTGAGCATGAAAATGGCTTCTCCCCTGTGTGAGTTTTTTGATGATCGAAATTTTGAACTTGTTTGAAAAGATCAGATGATAGATCTTTCCTAGAAAGGACTGGAGGTATATCTGGGACACCAGCATGCTCTTCATATGTATCATGTGTGATACTTTGATCCTCTGTTTTAAATTCTGATGATGTTAGAGGTCCATCTGAACTCCCGATACAGTCATCTGCTAAAAATAAACACAATGTTATTATTTAATAATATTATTTTGAAAGTACATTTTTTTAAACCATAACAGCAGAAATTAAATTAGGGAAAAATTTATTCCGAATCTGTTTTCCAATTTTGAGATCTAAGGGCATGTGCGCACTTTGCTTTTTTACCTGCTTTTCCACTGCTTTTTCAACTGCAGCATTTTCATGCCAAAATGCCTGCGTTATGCTTTTCAAGCAAAGTCAATGGGACATTGAGCTTTCTTGTGCGCACTTTGCTGTTCAAAACGCTGCATTTAATTTGCAGAAATTTGGGCAAAAACTCAGCGTTTAAAGAAGCAACATGTCAATTGTTTTTGCCATTTTGGCTGCGTTTCCGATCCATTCAATTGAATACAAAACTGCAGCGTTTCTAAAAGCACCGGAAAGGCACTAAAAACTCATGAAAACCGCAAGGTGCACATAGGCTACGTTCTTTGCCTTTTACATGCATTTTTAAAGCTAAAAGCATTGTCCTTTCTGCCAGAGGATGCTTTTTGAACTGCAACTACCTCGACGCAAAGTGCGCACATAGCCTAATGTCTGCTTTATACGAGACGACCGATCATGCGATTTCACGATCGATCGTACCCGCCCCCGTCGTTTGTGCACATCCTGAGGAACATCGGGATCTTCTTGTTTACAGTCCTGTGGGAGAAGAGGACAGGGACATCTCTCTGGTGTTGTCCTCTTACTGGATAGAACTGGAGGAGACACATACAGGGACTGAATTCATTCCTTACATACAGATAATTATACGCCGTGTGTATTTAGTCCTGTCTATTACCTGGTGATGTGAGGGGCTGGGGAACCTCCATCATGACATCCTTGTACAGCTCTTTGTGTCCTTCTAAATAGTCCCACTCCTCCATGGAGAAATAGACGGTGACATCCTGACACCTTATAGGAACCTGACACATACAATGATACCGTCACCCCCGATCCCTTCATAGCGTTACTGTATAATGTCCCAGCATTCCCAGCAGTGTCACCTCTCCAGTCAGCAGCTCAATCATCTTGTAGGCGAGTTCTGTGTATGTAGCGGAGTTATGTGTGCATGATGTGTATGTAGCGGAGCCGTGGGTGCATGATGTGTATGTAGCGGAGCCGTGGGTGCGTGATGTGTATGTAGCGGATACCCTGTTTTACCACTTTATTAATCCCCAAATACCCGTGCAGGTCCGACATAATCCACACGAGGTCCCACGACAATTCCAGCTCTGGTACATGTAAAGTTACAGCGCGTGATCATGGCACATGACCGCCCGCTGTGAGGTTCAGGCAAAGAATGAGCAGCTATCAGTGATGACGTCACTCAGGTTAGCCGTGGCCACAGCTGGAGGTTCCCACGGTCCTCCACTTGTGACCGCAGGTAACTTGACCTCAGGTGACTTCAGTGACCTCACCGGAGTTCATTCACCGCTCATCACGCAACTCACTCAGTCTGTGCCTGAACCTCACAGTGTACATAGGAAATACTGTGGATAGAAGCTCAGAATAGGGTTTTACCAGGTAAGGAAAGAGATAAGCCAAGGTAATTTCATTCACCTATTAGGGTTGTGTCAGTCACAACTCCTAAACGCACATAAAAGATGGCGACAGCTGCAGCCCTGGAAAGCGAATTCAGACATAACGGGGGAGATATCGGGTGTATGCCGCGCTATCACCAGAAAATCAGATGTTGATTATTTCATCTCTTTATGCTTTTATTCAGGTTGATGCGTTTCAGAGAATTCTGTCTCCTTCATCAGGACATCAAGGAAAAATCAACAGTCTACTACAGAGGAAAGAACCTATATATATATATATATATATATATATATATATATATATATATATATATATACAGTGCCTACAAGTAGTATTCAACCCCCTGCAGATTTAGCAGGTTTGATAAGATGCAAATAAGTTAGAGCCTGCAAACTTCAAACAAGAGCAGGATTTATTAACAGATGCATAAATCTTACAAACCAACAAGTTATGATGCTCCGTTAAATTTTAATAAATTTTCAACATAAAAGTGTGGGTCAATTATTATTCAACCCCTAGGTTTAATATTTTGTGGAATAACCCTTGTTTGCAATTACAGCTAATAATCGTCTTTTATAAGACCTGATCAGGCCGGCACAGGTCTCTGGAGTTATCTTGGCCCACTCCTCCATGCAGATCTTCTCCAAGTTATCTAGGTTTTTTGGGTGTCTCATGTGGACTTTAATCTTGAGCTCCTTCCACAAGTTTTCAATTGGGTTAAGGTCAGAAGACTGACTAGGCCACTGCAACACCTTGATTTTTTCCCTCTTGAACCAGGCCTTGGTTTTCTTGGCTGTGTGCTTTGGGTCGTTGTCTTGTTGGAAGATGAAATGACGACCCATCATAAGATCCTTGATGGAGGAGAGGAGGTTCTTGGCCAAAATCTCCAGGTAGGTCGTGCTATCCATCTTCCCATGGATGCGGACCAGATGGCCAGGCCCCTTGGCTGAGAAACAGCCCCACA
The DNA here is from genome assembly GCF_048569485.1 of Anomaloglossus baeobatrachus. Taxonomy (NCBI): domain Eukaryota; kingdom Metazoa; phylum Chordata; class Amphibia; order Anura; family Aromobatidae; genus Anomaloglossus; species Anomaloglossus baeobatrachus. The sequence goes on along the minus strand of NC_134357.1, from coordinate 574,198,679 downwards.
GCATGATGCTGCCACCACCATGCTTGACTGTAGGGATGGTATTCTTGGGGTCGTATGCAGTGCCATCCAGTCTCCAAACGTCACGTGTGTGGTGGGCACCAAAGATCTCGATCTTGGTCTCATCAGACCAGAGAACCTTGAACCAGTCTGTCTCAGAGTCCTCCAAGTGATCATGAGCAAACTGTAGACGAGCCTTGACATGACGCTTTGAAAGTAAAGGTACCTTACGGGCTCGTCTGGAACGGAGCCCATTGCGGTGGAGTACGTTACTTATGGTATTGACTGAAACCAATGTCCCCCACTGCCATGAGATCTTCCCGGAGCTCCTTCCTTGTTGTCCTTGGGTTAGTCTTGACTCTTCGGACAAGCCTGGCCTCGGCACGGGTGGAAACTTTCAAAGGCTGTCCAGGCCGTGGAAGGCTAACAGTAGTTCCATAAGCCTTCCACTTCCGGATGATGCTCCCAACAGTGGCGACAGGTAGGCCCAACTCCTTGGAAAGGGTTTTGTACCCCTTGCCAGCCTTGTGACCCTCCACGATCTTGTCTCTGATGGCCTTGGAATGCTCCTTTTGTCTTTCCCATGTTGACCAAGTATGAGTGCTGTTCACAAGTTTGGGGAGGGTCTTAATTAGTCAGAAAAGGCTGGAAAAAGAGATAATTAATCCAAACATGTGAAGCTCATTGTTCTTTGTGCCTGAAATACTTCTTAATACTTTAGGGGAACCAAACAGAATTCTGGTGGTTTGAGGGGTTGAATAATAAATGACCCTCTGAATAAACTTTTCACAATTTAAAAAAAAAAAAAGAAATAACATTCTTTTTTGCTGCAGTGCATTTCACACTTCCAGGCTGATCTACAGTCCAAATGTCACAATGCCAAGTTAATTCCGAATGTATAAACCTGCTAAATCTGCAGGGGGTTGAATACGACTTGTAGGCACTGTATATACATACAGATACGTCAGAGGATCGTCCGCTGTATGTCAAATACTGGCGAGACAATCGACTTATCAAATAACGGCAACAAGATTTAAAGCATAATGTATTAAAAGACGACTTGAAAAGTCCTAGAAGTAACAAATATCACAACAATATAGAAATTACAAAACAAAAAGCAAAAAGAGAAAAGGAATAATGCAAAAATATTTCTTGGAAATATAACAGAATGCTGAGAGTCTAGAACTGTGGGATTTACTAGGGATTGTAGTAATACACTGGCTGGAGGCTCTATCCACAGCCCTGTATAGGGGATCATGATAAACAATGGGAAGAGAAGAAAGGTTATGGTATTTTTTGTGTTAAAAAATGGGGGGTGGTGCTGAAAAAATAAATTGATGATGATATTACAGAAATAGAAAAAAAATAAATAAAAACAATAAAAAACTTTGATTCTCACAATCGTGTATTATTTATCAAAGGAAAAAGGAAAAAAATGAAGAAAAATAAAAAATTGCGTGTGTATAGTGACGGGTTGTGCAAAAATTGATATGCAGTGCGAATGTTCAGAGACCACGAGCAGGAAAGTCCTTATGGGTAAAAAGTGTTGAGAGGTTTCATATAGTAGTGCCGACATAATAATAATATACAGTGTGTGTGCAGAGATCGCGTGCGGCAATCGTACATATGAGGTTAACGTACTAGAAGGAGTTAATCTAAGCAAAAAATGCAATATGTGTGAAAATTAAAATTTCTTTTTGTATAAGGGCCCTAAACAGTCCCAGTTAGAAGCCATGGAGGTGGCGGTCCGCCTGCGGGTTTTAATGTTGTGTAAATACAGATGAAGCTGCTCAGGAAGCAATGAAGAAAAATCCATGGAGGAAAGTAATTAATGAACATTTCTTCAGTTTTAAAAACAAAATGGAATGTTGAAATAATGAATTTTAATAGAATAAAGAATATTAGCCGACCGCCGATACGCCTTTTAACGGCGACAAATTAGGGTACTTCTTCCGATCCGCCGCTTTTTAACGGCGGTCGGAAAAAAGGGTCTAGCGCCCCCCAGAGTCAGAAAATTTCCGGGGTCTCAGCTACCGGGGGTAGCTGAGACCCTGGAGATCATGATTCTGGCCGGTTTTTCCGGTCCCCGCTCACCTGATGACCGGTATACACCGTATACCGATGATCAGGTTACAGTAAATGACCACGCCGGTAAAAAATCATTTATCTCCCATCTGGCATAAACAAACAAGTAAGATGGGAGATAAATCTCATCCCCCGGTCCCCCGGTGTCGCTAAAGTGTCCCCCCACCCCCCCTTCCTCCCGAAAATCTAACATGGCGTTGCACATACCGGCGCGCACAGCAGCGCGCCGGCCGCATTTCCCCCTTTCCTATGGTTTCTGTCGCATGTGCTATGACACATACGACAGAAACCTGCTCCCCAGGCCCTGCCAGGTCACCCCCTATTCCCACCCCGGTGTTCCCCGGTGTCCCCCGTACCTGTTAGCTCTGATCCCCCGCGGCCCCCTCCTCCGGCTCCTTCATAGTGCACGCTGGTCACACGTGCAGAGCGCGGCTGACAGCTTCCTGTGTCTGTGACTCAGACGCTGGCTGCTGCTGCTGCTTGCACAGAGTCTGCAGCTGTGACCCGTGGAGGGTGGGTGCAAATTCTTTGCACCCACTCTCCTCAAATGGATGGTCTGCACTCCTAGAAAATAGGGGATACGTTCCCTGAACGTGCCCCCCATATTCTAGAAGGTCCAGATTCGCCGCGGGACTTTCACAATGGATTACAGCAGGGACTTGATTTTTTTTTTTTCTTTTCAATAAATTGGCCAAAGAGGGAATGTTTTTGGGGAGTGTTTTTTCAAATAAATTTTTTTTTTGTTGTCAATTTTTTTTTATTATTACTGGCAATTAGTTATGTCTGGTATCAAATAGACGCTGTGACATAACTAATTGCTGGGCTTGATGCCAGGTGACATTACACATCTGGTATCAACCCCATTTATTACCCCGTTAGCCACCGCACCAGGGTGCGGGATGAGTTGGGGCGAAGCGCCAGGTTTGGCGCATCTGATGGATGCGCCACTTCTGGGGCGGCTGCGGCCTGCTACTTTTAGGCTGGGAAGAGTCCAATAACCATGGCTCTTCCCACCCTGAGAATACCAGACCCCAGCTGTCAGCTTCACCTTGACTGGTGATCTAATTTGGGGGACCCTACGTTTGTTTTTTTTAATTATTTATTTATAAATAATTAAAAAAAAAAAAAAACAGCTTGGGGAGCCCTCCAAATTGATCACCAGCCAAGGTGAAGCTGTCAGCTGTGGTTTGCAGGCTACAGCTGTCTGCTTTACCCTAGCTGGCTATCAAAAATAGGGGGGACCCCACGTCATTTATTTTAATTATTTTTTTTTCTTTTTGGGCTAAATACAAGGCTAGGCACCCTTTAGTGCCACATGAAAGACACTAAAGGGCGCCAGCTTAGAATATGCAGGGGGGTGGGACGTTATATATGTTTGACATCTATCTATTCATCCATTGTAGCATTTTAGGCTATGTGCCCACAATCAGGGTTTGCAGCGTTTTGGGCGCAGAGTGTTTTCCCTGCGTCCATAACGCTGCGTTGTGCAGTAGAAGCACAGTGGAAGGATTTTTAGAAATCCCGTGCCCACTGTGCTTCTTTTCTCCGCAGCATAAACCGACCTGTGGCGCAGCTTCCCGAGCCTCAGCATGTCAATTTATGCTGCGGAGATGAGTGTGCTCTGCAGGTAGCATAGAACTAAAGTCCACAGCAGCCTGAACCCAAATCGTGGGCATGGGCAGCTGCGTTCTCCCGTGGACAACACTCACATCTCTGTAGGAAGGCTGACACTGTGTACTGGACGCCGTGTCGCTGGATCATGGCCACATAGCCTAAAAGTGAGAAATTTGTTGCTACAGCAACATTTTTGTGAAGTACCTGTGGATTCAAAATGCTTACTATACTCCTGAATAAAATCCTTGAGGGGTCCAGTTTCCAAAATGGAGTCACTTGTGGGGGGTTTCTAATGTATAGGTAACCAAGAGGCCCTGCTAATGTGACATGGTGCGCGCAATTTATTTAAACTTTTCCAAAATTCAAATGGTGCTCCTTCCATTCCAAGCCCTCCCATATATCCAAACAGAGGTTTTTGGCCACATATGGGGTATCCCTGCGCTCACAAGAAATTGGATAACAACCTGTGGGGTCCACGTTTTGTTGTTGCCTCTTGAAAAAGTGAGAAATGTGATGCTAAAGAAACATTTTTGTGAAAAAAATGAAAATTTTCAATATGGCAACCTAAGCTTATCAAATTCTGTGAAGTATTCGTGGATTCAAAATGCTCAATATACACCTAGATAAAAGCCTTGAGGTTTCTTGATTCCAGAATGGGGTCACTTGTGGGAAGCCTCCACTGTTTAGGCACTTTAGGGGCTTTCCAAATGCGACATAGCGTCCACTAATTATTCCAGCCAAATGTTCAGTCAAATTGCACTCCTTCCCTTCCAAGACCTGCCGTGTGCCCAAACAGTTGATTTCCACCACATATAAGATATCACCAAACTCAGGAAAAATTGCAGAATACATTTCATGCTGATTTTTTTCCTGTTACCCTTGTGAAAAAAAAAGCTACCTGGTTGAAGTAACAATTTTGTGGTAAAATTTTATTTTTTTATTTTCAAGGCTCAACGTTATAAACTTCTGTGAAGCACCTGGGGGTTCAGGGTACTCACCAAACATCTAGATAAATTCCTTGAGAGGCCTAGTTTCCAATATGGGGTCACTTGTGGTGGTTTTTTGCTGTTTACATACCTAAGGGGTCCTCCAAATGCAACATGGTGCCCGCAATCTTTTTCAGCCAAATTTCCTTTCCAAAATTCAAATATTGCTCCTTTCGTTCCAAGCCCTCCCATTTGTCCAAACAAAGGTTTCAGACCACATGTGAGGTATCACCGCGCTCATAAAAAAGTGGTAACAAACATTTGGGTCAAATTTTTGGAATTACCTCTTGAAAAAGTGAGAGAATTGATGCTAAAGCAACATTTTTGAGAAAAAAATTACAATTTTCAATATGACAAAGTAACGTTAGCAAAATCTGTGAAGTACCTGTGGGTCCAAAATGCTCAGGATACCCCTCGATAGAAGCCTTAAGGGGTCTAGTTTCCAAAATGGGGTCACTTGAGGGGGGTTCCTGCTGTTTAGGTACCTTAGGGGATCTGTAAAAGCAACATGGTGCCCGCAATCTGTTTCAGTCAACTTTGCTTTCCAAAATTCAAATATTGCTCCTTTCATTCCGAGCTCTCCCATTTACCCAAACAAAGGTTTCTGACCACATGTGGGGTATTGGCGCACTCATAAGAAAGTGGGTAACCAAGTGTGAGGTCCAATTTTTGGTGTTACCTCTTGAAAAAGTAAGAAAATTAGTGCTAAAGTAACATTTTTAGGTAAAATGTTAATTTTTATTTTTTTTCATTCCACATTACTTTAGTTCCTGTGAAGCACCTGAAGGGTTAATAAACTTCTTGAATGTGGTTTTGAGTACCTTGAGGGGTGCAGGTTTTAGAATGGTGTCACTTTTGGGTATTTTCTGTCACCCAGGCCTCTCAAAGTCACATCAAATGGGATGTGGTCCCTAAAAAAATGGTTTTGTAAATTTTGTTGAAAAAATGGGAAATTGCTGATGAACTTTGAACCCTTCTAACTTCCTAACCCCAAAAAATTTTGTTTCAAAAATTGCGTTGATCTAAAGTAGACAAGTGGGAAATGTTATTTATTAACTATTTTGTGTGACATAACTCTAAGGTTTATGGGCATAAAAATTAAAAGTTTGAAACTTGCAAAATTTTTAATATTTTTGTCAAATTTCAGATTTTTTCACAAATAAAATAAAAAAATATCATCCTAAATTTACCTCTAACATGAAGCCCAATACGTCACGAAAAAACAATCTCAGAATCACCGGGATCCATTGAAGCGTTCCAGAGTTATAACCTTATAAAGTGACACTGGTCAAAATTGCAAAAAATGGCCTGGGCATTAAGTACAAAACTGGCTTCGTCCTTAAGGGGTTAGTTATTGGTGGGGAGTGTTGATGTGCACCATATATTTGTATTCCTTAGTATAGTGATTCTAGCTGTGAAGGTTCAGAAAGCGAGTGCCAGAGCAAAGCAAGAGTGCGCATGCGTGAGGGGTAACAGGAGTTCAGGTCCGTGGGAGAGAACCACACCGTGCATGTGTGGGGGATAAAAGAGTTCAGACCGTGGGAATTACCTCACTGCGTCTGCGCAGATTACGGAAAGTTCACAAGCTTCAAACGAGAAGCCCTCCCGCATGACTACAGTGCGAAGGACAGTGCCGGAATGACCACACACAGGACCCCATAATCACGCACCCCTTCCCTCAATTAGAAACATGAATCATTAACATCAATCATATACAATTTATAGTTATATAAATGTATAAATATAAACATTATTAAAATGAAACATTTAAAAGTCGGAACCTGAATGAAAATAATATAAAATTAATATAATATAAATAAATAATATAAAACCAAGAAATCTATTAAATTGAATAAAAATATATTGATAAATTAATATTAATAACACAGATCTGTCACCTCATTTAAACCTATAGGGTTCAAAGTGTTTAATTTGTACATCTAGAATGTTTCTTTTGTACTTAATACCTCCACTCTATTAGGGGTATTAGGAGGGATCTGTTCGATGGGGTCACCCTTAAAGCCATATTTTTATTATGAACTACCGTACAATGCCTAGAAAGTCCGTGTAGTAAAAAACAGTTTTAATATTCTGCTGTGGGAATGAAGTCTGCTGTGGAGTGTTTGATAGGTCATGACCACATACTGTTTATTACACTCGCATGGAGTGTTTGAGAGGTCCTGCCCACATACTCTTTATTACAGTCGCATTCTATCAGGTATACATAAAATAAGACTGGCATGTGAGACGGCCCTTTATCAGAAAATTGTCCGAACGAGAGGAAGAGCAGAAGGATTTCCTCTTATTTACATAGTTACATAGTTACTTAGGTTGAAAAAAGACCTAGGTCCATCTAGTTCAACCTTCCTCCACCAGTTCTACATTTGGTCACAAAGTCATTTATAACCAACAATGTTGTGTGTACTGAGGAAATCATCCAGCCCTTTTTTAAAAGCTGTTATAGTATCAGCCATTACTACCTCTTGTGGTAGGGCATTCCACAGTCTGACTGCTCTAACTGTAAAGAACCCTTTCCTATTTAGCTGTCGGAATCGCTTTTCTTCCACTCGCAGTGAGTGCCCCCTGGTCCTTAGTATTGTCTTTGGAAGAAATAAGTCATGTGCCAGTCCTTTATATTGACCACACATGTATTTATACATATAAGTGAGATCTCCTCTGAAACGTCTTTTTTCTAAGCTAAACATATCTAACTTTTTCAACCTCTCATCATATGGGAGACCTTCCATTCCTTGTAATAGTCTAGTTGCCCACCTTTCAACTGACTCTAACTTTTGAATGTCCTTTTTAAAATGTGGAGCCCAAAACTGGTTCCCATATTCCAGATATGGCCTTACAAGTGATTTATAGAGGGGTAACAATACGTTGGGATCACGGGATCTAATCTCTCTTTTTATACACCCTAAAGTCTTGTTTGCTTTAGCAGCTGCTGCCTGACATTGAGTGCTGCTACTCAGCTTATTTGTAATAAGAATACCCAAGTCCTTCTCCTGTTCTGTAGTCCCGAGTTTACTTCCATTTAATGTATATGCAGCTATAGGATTACTCCGTCCTAGGTGCATTACTTTACATTTATCAACATTAAATCTCATTTGCCAAGTATCTGCCCATTCTGACATCTTATCCAGATCTTTTTGTAATATTGTACTATCAAGGTCAGTTTTTAATATCCTACATAGTTTGGTGTCATCAGCAAAGACTGACACTTTACTATCGATCCCATCCACAAGATCATTAATAAAGAGATTAAAAAGAATTGGTCCTAGCACAGATCCCTGCGGCACCCCATTGCTGACTGCAGCCCATTTAGAGAATGTACCATTTATGACTACTCTTTGTTTCCTATCCTTTAGCCAATTCCTTACCCAGTTGCATATAGTTTCCCCTAGTCCTTGCTTCTGGAGCTTTAATATAAGGCTATTGTGTGGTACAGTATCAAATGCCTTTGCAAAGTCCAAATAAATCACATCAGCTGCATTACCAATATCCAGGTTTGCACTTACCCCCTCATAGAACCCCAACAGGTTGGTTAGACACGATTTATCTTTCATGAATCCATGCTGTTTGTCAGTTATTATATTATTTTCTGCAATATATTTTTGCATGTCATCCCATAAAATGCCCTCAAAAACTTTGCATACTACTGATGTCAGACTTACTGGACGGTAGTAGCCTGGATCTACACTCTTACCTTTCTTAAATATCGGTACCACATCAGCAATCCACCAATCCTGAGGCACCAACCCTGTTACAAGCGAGTCTAAAAAGATGAGATACAGCGGTCTGTTGATTACGGAGCTCAATTCCCTCAATATTCGTGGATGAATTCCATCTGGCCCTGGGGATTTGTCAATGTTTAATTTACTCAGATGTAGGCATACTTCTTCTTGTGTTAAATTAATTATATCGGGTGGTGAACTTTGATTTTTCTCTTGTTGAATGATCCCTGGTACAGTCAGTTCCTTGGTGAACACAGATGAGAAATGCCTATTTAATATCTCAGTCTTTTGTTTGTCCTCTATAACTAACTTGTTATTATATTTTAAGGGGCCAATACTATCCTTTGTTTTCCTTTTGGCATTAATGTATTTATAAAAGATTTTGGGATTTATTTTAATGTCCTTGGCGATTTTTGTTTCAGTAGCTAGTTTTCCTTGCTTGATTTCTTTTTTACATTTCCTATTGATATCTTTATACTTCTGAAATGCTTTTTCTGTATTCTCAGCCTTTAAGATTTTAAACGCCCTTTGTTTTTGCTTTATTATACTTTGTACAGTCTTACTTATCCATAGTGGTTTCTTTTTATTCCTGGACATTTTATTACCAGAGGGTATAAGCTTTTTACAGGACTCTAGCAGTATATCATTAAAATTACCCCATTTATGTTCAGTATCCCCAGTTACCATGACTTTGTCCCAATCTACATATTTAAGCTCTTCTCTTAAATTTGTTGAAATCAGCTTTCCTAAAATTCCAGGTTTTTGCATTTCCCCTTTGAAATGTTCTATTGAATATAACTTTGAAGCTTACCATATTATGATCGCTGGTGCCCAAGTGCTCCCGGATCTGTAGGTCTGAAATGGTATCCGGTCTATTTGACAGGACCAGATCTAGCAGATTATCTCCCCTTGTCGGTTCATCTACCATCTGAGAGAGGAAATTGTCTTGAATGGTAGATAAGAATTTACAGGTTTTAGCAGAACCAGAAGATTCTATGTCCCACTGAATGTCTGGATAGTTGAAATCCCCCATAATAAGAACCCGATTATTATTATTAGCTGCCTTTTCAATTTGTTCCAGCATTTCACCCTCTATTTGTTCAGGTATGTTAGGAGGCTTATAGCAAACTCCAATTAGCATTTTTCCTTTATTCCTATCCCCATGTACATTTACCCATACTGACTTCACATTGTTGCAGTTCCCCCCAATGTCATCATTCAACACAGGTTTTAGGTTAATTTGATAAATATACACACCCCACCACCTTTTTTGTCTTTCCTGTCCTTCCTAAATGTAGTATAACCCTGTAGGTTTGTCACCCAGTCATGGCTTTCATCCAGCTAGGTTTCCGTAATGCCCACCACATCATAATCCATGGTTGACATAAGAGTCTCTAATTCATTCATTTTCTTTGCAAGACTTCTTGCATTTGCCAGTAGACATTTAATACTATTAACACCTTTATTACTCCTAGCCTCCCTACGTTCCTTGCATGTCCCATCCCCCTAATCCTTCATTGACCTTTACCATCTCACTGTCTCTATCTGCTCTATCTATCCCCTTATTTGCACCACTACCCTCCCTCCCCCCAGATCCTAGTTTAAAAGCTCCTCCATCCGTCTGACCATTTTCTCCCCCAGCACAGCTGCACCTTCCCCATTGAAGTGCAGCCCGTCCCTACCGTAGAGCCTGTAGCCAACTGAGAAGTCGGCCCAATTCTCCATGAACCCGAACCCTTCCTTCCTGCACCAATTTCTAAGCCACATATTTATCTCCCTAAGCTCCCGCTGTCTTTCTAGTGACGCTCGTGGCACCGGTAGTATTTCTGAAAACACCACCTTGGAGGTCCTGGACTTCAGCTTCTCTCCTAGTTCCCTGTAATCATTTTTAAGGACCTTGCACCTGCCTCTAACTTTGTCAGTAGTACCAATGTGCACCATGACCGCTGGGTTTTCCCCAGCCCCACCCAGCAATCTGTCTATCTGATCCGCAATATGCTGAACCCGAGCACCCGGCAGATAACACACTGTTCGGCATTCACGGTCTCGGAGACAGATGACCCTGTCTGTCCTCCTAATTATAGAGTCCCCTACCACCAACATCTGTCTGGGCTTTGCTGCACTCCTTTTTCCCTCCTTCCTACAGCAGTCGTTCTCCTGGTTGCTAGGAACAACGTCCTGCTGCAGTGATCTAGTCCTGGCCCTTCATTCCTAATATCAGCCAAACAGGCATATTTACTAGGTTGTGCCAGGTCAGGACTAGGCTCCCTGACACTTTTCCCCCTACCTCTTCTTCTAACTGTTACCCAGCTACCTACCTCTGGGTCCTGATCTTTCCCACCTCCACCCTCCTCCATATCACTGGCCCCAGCCAGAGAAAGATCAGTGAGCTCTAAACTCCTCTCCAGGTTTGCAATGCCCCTGAGTGTTGCAGGCTGCTTATTTAGATCAGTTACCTTGGCTTCCAAATACGCAACATGCTTGCATCGAGTTCAGACATATTCACCCTTGAACGGCTGCTCAAGGCATGCATACATCTGACAAGATACACACCCGGTAGCATTGTCCATGGAGCTGCTATTAAATGGGGATAGACAGTAAAGTTGAAAAACAATGAAAAGAAAATAATGAGAAACGTATAAGGATCAATTCAAACTATGTTCTTGTGTTTAAACTATGAAGCACTTATCTGTAACCCGCACTTTGCTGTAGACCTCGCACGCTCAGCACCTCGCTTGCTCTGGCTGGTTTATATAGTTCTACAAGGACTTCCAGAAGCTGCTAGAAGCTTCTAGAAACAGGTGTGGCTAATACTACTAATTAAATTACAAGACAAACTTTTTTTTATTATTCTGCTTTTTCACAGAATCAATATGTTGGATTGATTTACAGAATAAACAGTTTTTTTGCAAAGCATCAATATGAGCCTGCTTGCAACACAGAGTTCACTGTACCTGTGGCGCCTCTACAGCTTCAGGCATCACAGGGTACTTCACCTCACCTGGGGTGCAGTATTCATCTTGGATACTTAGGAGGTTATCACCGGTAAACCACCATAACACATCCAACACATAACACGGGAGCTCTTTCACTGGAACTGGGCCAGGGTAGGTGCATAGCCTGGCCATCACGTGTTATGGGACCTCCTGCCCACTAGTTCAGCAACTCAGGAGGCAGGGCACCTTCAGGGGAAGTTAGGAGCCATCTCACACAGAATTCAGTTAGCGCCAGGTCGGCACCCAGGAAGGGGGTCGAGAAGGCATCAGGAGGAGACGTCAGGAAAAGAAGACAGAATAGAAAGGGGCCCATGGTCCGGAGCTGGATTCTCGACCCAGGTTCTTAGGAAGAAGGGAAATCCCAGGGTCCGCGAGGAGTGCAGCAACCATCCGTGACCCTTTCCACGGTCCATAAGCTGGGGTGGAGGGAAGACCAGTGGAAAGGTCACACAGAAGGAAACACCGGCCTTGACCTCCTATCTATCCTGGATCGGCTGGAGCCCGTAACAACAGAGCACGGCGTGGAGCCCGTAACAACAGAGCAAGGTGTCAGTGGCCGGCTGCCGCTTCAGGGTGTATACGGTTCCCACACCCAGCTGGTGTACCAATGTCCCTTCCTCCGGCACTCTGTATATTCCTTCTATTTTAGACGACCTCGTATGGAATGGGGAAGTCCACTTCCAATTTTGTTTTGGTTGTGAGATGTGCCCGTGAAAATTGACTCTTGTGATCTCAGTGGGTTGTTGCAGATACCCTATCCCCCGCGGTGGGCTGCCGTTTCGCTCTATCTGGGCTAACACTCTGGAACAATGTCTAAAACCTTGCTCCCAGCCTGGTTCATTAGAGAAGGGGCTTGCAACCGTCTTCTAACTAGGGTCCAGGTACCCCGCCTGTGCACGGTTTCTGGACCGGATCTCCGCGGTCGGTACCGGTGGGCTCCAACCCTGTCCCGGTCCACTCTGGATTTCCCGTGACCGGACTCCCATCGCCTTTGGACACGGTCCACTGCTTGCCACCTAGCCAGTAGACCAGGGCCACTATCCTGGCCACCCTTCACTAGGCACAGACTTCACTTCACTTGCGCTCTGACTTGAACTTGCACTAGCACCGATCTGAACTCACTGGTTCCCTCCCCCGGATCCTCAAGACCCATAGGTGTGCGCTCCCAATCTGCCTGGTCCCGCCCACTGGTGTGTTCTTTCTACCCTGAGGGGGGTGGCTAGGGTTTTGTGGCTGATGTAACCTGTTGTGGGATGGTGTTGTGTGGGGTGTGTGTTCTTCTGTGGTCACCTGGCGGTGCCAGGTTTAATACAGCCCGTCCGCGGGCTGTCCGACCACTGACATTTATTTTTCTGGAAATGAACGGGAAAAAGGTAAAACAGTTTAAAATATTTTTTTACTTACGGGAGGCACATTACTTCAACGTTGCAAAAACAGGGTTAACCATTACTTTCCCCTCCTCTGTTCGCCACCCAAACAACCTGGTACCTTGGTGCCACCTCTAATAATGGTGGGCACCCCTTTTCCCCAGTCCCAAGCTGTTCCAGGTAACGCCTGCACGGTCCGGGTAAAAAGTTCCTTACTCGGCAGTCCATCTCAAGGGCCCTTAGTCTGAGGACCCATGGCCTGGAGGTTAGCCACCGGTTTCATTAGTGACTGGGCCTCGGCCTACTCCACCGCAGGCCCTTACTCCAATCTACCTCTCCAGAGGCTATGCAGATGAGGAGTAACAAGAAAGTGGGTAAGGGTATTTACAGGACCCAAGAAAGTTTTTGGGGTGACCTCACCAGTCCTGAGGTCTTGGTCCATGATTATAAAACTAGAAACGGGGGTAAACTTAAACAGATTAATGAGTAGCCGGGAACCGCTACCTTCTCTTTATCTTCATGCAAAAAGCGGTGGGAAACAAGGCAGGGGGTTTCATTCACTACCACCCACTTCTTTATATTAAGGGCAAACCACCCTCGCTCCCCACAGTGTCTGGTGTAACTGACCATGTCTCCAGGTTCCAGATTCTATGAATGATCTAGATGGCCAGTCATCAGATGAGGGGCCACATCCCTCCGGGACACAAAGATCTCGGAATTCAGTCCCGGCTCACAGATAAACCTCCATCCCTTTTGGGGGTTAAAGTGGCGGACCTGCCCTTGGTAGGTCGGACCCTGCACCCGGAAAGTAGCCTGCCGTAGGTTGTCCTTCTCTTGGTAGGTGCGCGCCAGCACCTCGGCTTTGCGCTTTTTCCGGGCAGCGATTTCCTGCTTCAGATGCCGCTGCTGTCGCTCCCAGTATGGGGCACCGTGCTCCTCCTCCTACTCAGGAATTTGGCCCACACGGATGCCCTCAGTGCCAGCTACGACCAGCCTTTCTCTCTGCCGAGGACTCCACTTTTCATCGGCCCTCTCTGCTTCCCTGCAGGTACATCCCGGCTGCTCCACAGCCGGGAGCGGGCACTGGGTAGCAACTTGTGCGGCTGCCGCGGGTGTCTTCCGATCGGGCACCGAATCCGTTGCGGCCGGGCGGACTGCCGGAGCCGACGTCATCACAGTTGCGGCCGGGCGGACTGCCAGAGCCGACGTCATCATAGTTGCGGCCGGGTGGACTGCCGGAGCCGGGGGTGACATCACTGATGCTGCGGCCTGGCTCAGGGCCAGAGGGGATGTCTTCCGGACGGCAGTCCGTCGCAGGGCCGGGATGGGTGTTGGAGCGGGGTTGCAGGTAGGGCCCGAGGTCCCCATTGCTGGGTCCTCTTCGTTAGACATGACGGGTTCCGCTGCCTTTATTTGGGGTAGTGGGCCGATCGGGGTGGTGGCCACGGACACGGGTGGCGAGGGAGGCGACGTGGCGGACGGGCCTCTCAGCCGGTACGGCCGGTTCCTGGGGAACATAGGGGCGTGGGTCACCGCTTACCCGCTCCTCCGAGGCCATCTCCATCTCGCGCTCCCGGACACGTGCAGCCAGGCCCTTCATTTTGGTGCTCCATCGCGTCATAACGAAATGCACCTGGGCCTGGATCCTCTCCGTCTGCGCTTCAATCCAGTCGGCGGTCCCGGGAACGGGCCTCTCCACTTGCTGGTTGTCAGACTCCTGAGACATCCTGCCGCTTGCTTGTCCAGGAATGGGATTTGGCAAAGTCCTGGTGTCCCTGCCCTTCATCCTCTTGTGTCACATGCCGCTTTTTCCGTCCTCCCCCTTGGTTTTTTGACAGCAGTCTAGCGGGACCCACTGTCCTTTGTGCTTCCTGTCTAGGGAGTCACCAACTTCCCTCCGCGTTCCCAGGGGGCAGGGCTTCAACTTCACGCTCTTTTTCAGGGAAGAAGACACTGGGCTTGTTGTTTTTCGCGCCCAAAAATGGCGGCAAAATGGCGGCTGTCGAAAAATTTTAAAACGAAGCACCGTTTACCGTCCAAAACAAGGCACACTTCCACCAGATAGGTGGAGGGGGTTACAATCCTGTTCGTGACACCAGGTTTTGAAGTGTGCCGCCCCCACGTCAGCAGCCAGGCTGCTCAAATCCGGATCCGCAGTGGCTCGAGGGGTCTCCGGACCCGGGGGTCGTGCGGACACTCAAATTAAAAGGGGCGTAATATGTACAGGGGATTTGGTGTAGATACTTTGTGATGCCACCCACGGTGTGTGGTAAGATGGAGTACCACCGCTGCTGTTGGGGAGCACCCATGGGCGATGGAATGGCAGCTGTATGTTAACCCCTCCGTGGGCAGGGGTGGATGCCCCGGGGCTTAGTGTCCAGAACACAGGAGGTGATAGCTGTGGGTGGTGATGCATCGGGCCGGACCGGAGGGTGTTGGTGTACTCACGATTGAATAAATGCACACGAGTCTGCTGGTAAACCAAGGTGTCAGTGGCCAGCTGCCGCTTCAAGGTGTATATGGTTCCCACACCCGGCTGGTGTACCAATGTCCTTTCCTCCGGCACTCTGTATTTTCCTTCTATTTTAGACAACCTCGTTTGGAATGGGGAAGTCCACTCCCGGTTTGGTTTTGGTTGGGAGATGTGCCCGCGAAAACTGACCCTTGGGATCTTAGTGGGCTGTTGCGGATACCCTATCCCCCGCGGTGGGCTGCCATTTCGCTCTATCTGGGCTAACACTCTGGAACAACGTCTGGAACCTTGCTCCCAGCCTGGATAATTAGAGAAGGGGCTTGCAACCGTCTTCTAACTAGGGTCCAGGTACCCCGCCTGTGCACGGTTTCCAGACCGGATCTCCACGGTCGGTACTGGCGGGCTCCAACCCTGTCCCGGTCCACTCTGGATTTCCTGCAACCGGACTCCCGTCACCTTTGGACACGGTCCACTGCTTGCCACCTAGCCAGTAGACCAGGGCCACTACCCTGGCTACCCTTCACTAGGGACAGACTTCACTTCACTTGTGCTCTGACTTGAACTTGCACTAGCACCGAACTGAACTCACTGGATCCCTCCCCCTGATCCTCAAGACCCCTAGGTGTGCGCTCCCAATCTGCCTGGTCCCGCCCACTGGTGGGTCCTTCCTAACCTGAGGGGGGTGGCTAGAGTTTTGTGGCTGATGGAACCTGGTGTGGGATGGTGTTGTGTGGGGTGTGTGTTCTTCTGTGACCACCTGGCGGCGCCAGGGCGTCACATCTGTGCCTATGTTCTCCTACAGCTGGGGTCAGCTTTGGTTTAAGTAATCAGGATGAGTACCAATGACCTTCAGGAAGTCATTTTCCGCAATCACCAAGAAATTAAGGCAGATGAACTTTATACATAAATGGGTCTTTCCTCTAAACTCCTGATCCTCGTTAAAGGGGAATTTAAGCCAATTTTTACACCTAAAGAAAGAATTATCTTTCTTACTTCGCTAGACAACTCGGAAACACCGGTTGAGCAAAAACAACTATCTACTTGACTTACTCCTTCATTTGAACCTGTAAATTGCCTGGATTTGTTGCTATGAACAACATATGAAATCTCCGGAGCCTTGGATGCTGTGTGTGGAGGTATACCCTTGCACGAACTTTCCCCTCGCAAAGTAACCTTCCTTCGTGGTTACTCGGGGAGAACGTTGATTTTCTTTTATTTTTCTGGTTAATTGCTCATTTACTTTGTTAACCCCTTTCCTTCCTTTTAGGACAATAATCAAACAAGTGGTTTTCTTTTAGGATTTCACATTCCAGTGATAGAAATCCCTCTTGTAATCTTCGCTCTCCTGTAATTTAAGAATGTATTCAAAAATACTCTCCTACAATGTTAATGGTTTGAATAGCCCTAGACGAAGGTTTCTGGCATGGAGAGATATTAGATATTCAAAAGCGGACATAGTTTGCCTTCAAGAGGTTAAGTTTGCCAGAGACTCACATCCAAAATTTAGTGACAAGAATTATCCACATGTATTTCCTTCATTACACACTAGCAAAAAAGGCAGGTGTTGTTACTCTCATTAGTAACTCAGTGTCATTTCAGTTGATCTCCGAGATGGTGGGTAACCAGGGTATCTGTGGATGGATACCATGTTTGGCATAGGTGGTCTCCTTGACTGTAGACTGCCCTTCCCGTGGTTGTTCCTTCCCGGTGAAAGACCTGGCTAGTTTCCTGCCAGCGTTGAGAAACATGTGATGGTGTCTCCGCAGGCCTTCTTGCTTTGAATATTTCCCAGGGGGCATTGCTCTAGAATCACTGTGTTGAGAAACACGTGATGGTGTCTCCGCAGTGGTGGATGTTGATCTCCCTAAGGTCAACCATCCTTGCTCACATAGTCTTTTACTAGGCAATGCTCCCACTAGCCAGATTCCTACTCCACACTGATGAGGGGCAAATACCCCAAAAGGGCTGTCTGTGGATGGATACCATGTTTGGCATAGGTGGTCTCCTTGACTGGAGACTGCCCTTCCCGTGGTTGTTCCTTCCCGGTGAAAGACCTGGCTAGTTTCCTGCCAGCGTTGAGAAACATGTGATGGTGTCTCCGCAGGCCTTCTTGCTTTGATCCTGTTAGGTGACATTAATATCGTCCACAATGGAGATATGGATTCTACGGCACAAAACAGAGAAGTGAAACACTCGGCAATTGGTTGGTTCGTTAAGAACTTTTGGACATCTTTAGATGTCTAAATACATCCTCACGTGAATATTCTCATTATTCCGGTACTTACAAAACTTTTTCAAGAATTGATTTAATACTCACTGATTATATTTGTCTATCAGCAGTTTTAAACAAATTGCCATAGGAGATAGGACTTTTTCGGATAATGCTCCTGTCATTTGTGATCTAATGTTAGGTCAATTTCCCCAAGGGAATTTTATTTGGAGATGCAATCCCATGTTAATCAACAGACCTAAATATAGATCTCAGATAGAACAATTAAAAATTCTTTCAGTGACAACGAAGATGACTCAATTAGTTCCAATACACTTTGGAACACGCATAAGCCGATAATGAGGGGTGAGCTGATTAAGCTTTCCTCCCATCATAAAAAACAAAGAGGAGCTGATATTGTTCAGATACAGGGGAAAATTAGAGATAAGGAGAGGATATTACAGAGTATATCCAACCCTTCAAGTACCATAGAGAAAGACCTATTGAATCTAAAGCTAGGGTCACACGTAGCAATGCAGCAGCGATCACGACGCAGACCTGACCTTATCAGGATCGCTGCTGCGTCGTTACATGGTCGCTGGTGAGCTGTCAAACAGGCAGTTCTCACCAGCAACCAGTGACCAGCCCACAGCCAGCAGCGACGCGTGGAAGCGTTGCTGCACTTGGTAACAAAGGTAAATATCAGGTAACCAAGGAAAGCACTTCTCTTGGTTACCCGATATTTACCTTGGTTACCAGCGCACACTGCTTAGCGCTGGCTCCCTGCACTCCTAGCCAGAGTACACATCGGGTTAATAAGCAAACCGCTTTGCTTATTAACCCGATGTGTACTCCGGCTACGTGTGCAGGGAGCAGGGAGCCGGCACTGACAGCGTGAGAGCGGCGGACGCTGGTAACGAAGGTAAATATCGGGTAACCAAGGAAAGGGCTTCCCTTGGTTACCTGATATTTACCTTGGTTACAGCTTACCGCAGGCTGCCAGAAGCTGGCTCCCTGCGCCCTGTACATTCAGTTCGTCACTCTCTCGCTGTCACACACAGCGATGTGTGCTTCACAGCGGGAGAGCAACGAGCAAAAAATGAACCAGGACATTCAGCAACGAGCGGCGACCTCACAGCAGGGGCCAGGTTGTTGCTGGATGTCACACACAGCGATGGTCGCTGCTACGTCACAGAAAATGGCGACTTAGCAGCGACGTCATTGTCGTTGTCGCTGTGTGTGACACCACCTTAAGGCTGCAATTGAAAGCCCTGTTGGTGGACGAGTTTGATAAATACATTAGGCAATCAAAAATTAATTACTATAATTCTATTGATAAACCAACTAAATTTATGGCAAGTAGGATCAGATCAGCAAGAATCGGACAAAGAATCAACGCTGATGAGAATTGATGGAATTCTAGATTATCATCCAAAAGATATAGTTGATACTTTTGCTGATTACTATTCAGTATTATATAATTTGAAGGATGACCCAAATACGCCCCAACCAGATCCTGACTCAATTAATAGATTTTTATCTGAGGTTGAGTTGCCAAAAATATCGGAAGATGATCTTCAAAAACTAAAAGCCCCATTTACTGAGTCTGAAATAATTTGTGCTATCTCAACATTAAAACCCAAAACGTCACCGGGACCTGATGGTTTTGGAAACGACTATTATAAGTCCTTTCCACACCTTCTAGCCCCGTATCTAGTCAAATCCTTCAACGAGTCCTCGTCTGCAGGGAAATTTCCCAAAGAGATGCTCCAGGCGACTATCACACTAATTCATAAACCGGGAGGTGATGGGGAAGCTGTGGGTAATTACAGACCCATATCACTTATCAACTCTGATGTAAAACTATATGCAAAGATAATCGCCAATAGACTAAAAGCATTACTCCCAACTATAATTCAGAAAGATCAACTAGGTTTTGTTGAAGGACGTCAAACATCAGATGGCACAAGAAGAACAATTGATTTAATCCATCATATAGAGGGCAAGGGTTTACCAGCAATTCTCCTCTCTCTAGATCAGGGGTGGGGAACCTCCGGCCCGCGGGCCGTATGCGGATGACCTTTTATGCGGCCCCTGGGCAGATTCCTGGGGGCTGCAGTGCTGGGTCTGGCGCTGCGGTCTTATAGTTTGCCGGCCGTTTTCACCACATGCGCTGCTGTCCAGTGTCAGCGTGCTCAGCGGTGTGTGTGTGCCCGCCCCTCTGAGAAAAGTGCCGCCTCCCCTCCACAGGATCTAGTTGCAGAGAGTGCTGCTTCCTCCCCTCCCCCTGTACAAGATGTAGGTACAGATAGTGCCACCTACTCCTGTACGGCACTATAGCTGTGTGCCCGGTGCCCTGCACTCCCGCACTGTGTGCCCGGCGCCCTGCACTCCCGCACTGTGCCTGGCGCCCTGCACTCCCGCACTGTGCCCGGCGCCCTGCACCCCCCCCCCCGCTATGTGCCCGGCGCCCTGAACTCCCACACTGTGCCCGGCGCCCTGCACTCCCGCGCTGTGTGCCCGGCGCCCTGCACTCCCGCGCTGTGTGCCCGGTGCCCTGCACTCCTGCACTGTGCCTGGCGCCCTGCACTCCCACTGCTGTGTGCCCGGCGCCCTGCACTCCCGTGCTGTGTGCCCGGCGCCCTGCACTCCCGTGCTGTGTGCCCGGCGCCCTGCACTCCCACCGCTGTGTGCCCAGCGCCTGCCATCTGTGACCGTCCAGTGCTGTGGGGCCTTCCAATTCTGTGTACCACCCCCCCAGAGCTGTGTGCAACGCTCAGTGTTGTGTCTCCCCAGTTATGTCAGGGCTCTGCAAGTGCTTTGTGCAGCCTGCCCCGTGCCGTGTGCCCTCCCAATGCTGTGTATAACGCCCAGTGTTGTGTTCCCCCAGTCATGTCTGTGCTCTGAAAGTGCTGTCCGTGCCCCCATTCCCTCCAGTGATGTCTCTGCCCCTCCAGTGATGTCTCCCTCCCCCCCGTGATGTCTCCCTCCCCCCCAGTGATGTCTCCCTCCCCCCCAGTGATATCTCCCTCCCCCCCGGTGATGTCTCCCCCCCACCAGTGATGTTTCCCTCCCCCCCAGTGATGTCTCCCTCCCCCCAGTGATGTCAACCTCCTCCCACCCCAGTGATGTCCACCCCGCAGTGATGTCTCCCAACCCCCCAGGGATATCTGTGCCCCCGGACCCTCTTGCGTTGGGTATGCTCCCCAGCCCCTCTTGCGTTGTGTATGCCCCCCAGCCCCTCTTGCATTGTGTACACCCCCCCGGCCCCTCTTGCATTGTGTATGGCCCCCAGCCCCTCTTGCGTTGTGTATGCCCCCAGCTCCTCTTGCATTGTGTACGCCCCCCAGCCGCTCTTGCGTTGTGTACGACCCCCCAGCCCCTCTTGTGTTGTTTGCCTCCAGCGTCTCTTGTAATGTGTATGCCCCAGCGTCTCCTGTGATGTGTATGCCCAGAACATGCTGGGGGCATACACATCACAGGAGATACTGTGGACATACGCAACACAGGAGGGGCTGGGGGCATTTACATCAAAGTGGGTATATATATATATCCCCAGCTCCTCATGTAATATATGTGCCTCCAGTATCTCCTGTGCAGTCCCAGTGTCTCCTATCTGATGTGTATACGTCAGACCCAGCGTCTCCTATGTGATGTATATGCCCCCAGCCCCTCCAGTGATGTATGTTCCTCCTGCATCTCCTGTGATGTATATACAAAGAGTTGACTGTGCTCCACACCGAGACAAACCTGGAAAAGCAGCTGTCAGAAGCAACATGATTAGTATCATCAAACATCACAGCCACACCAAAGAGAAGCAGCTCCAGCCACCACAGTAAGGCTAGGTTCACACACTGCGTTTTTTTTGACGCTGCGTTTTTTGCGTCAAACGCACAAAAACGCACCCGCGGCAAAAAACGCATGCGTTTGGCCGCGATTTGGTGCATTTTTTTGCTGCGTTTTTGCTCACTGCGTCTTTATGCGTTTTTTATCAGTGAACAATGCCATTAAAGATTGTTGAAAAAAAACCCAAAAAGGTCTGATGTCATTTCCTTCTTCAATATGTTCTTCATTCTCCACTAGTGTATTCAATAGAGCAGACAGCTGCAGAACTACAAGGCTCAGCATCCTCCATCCAATAGTGTATGCAGGAGAGCAGACAGCAGCTGCAGAACTACAAGGCTCAGCATCCTCCATCCAGGACTGAATGCAGGAGTTTTTTGCCCCTCAAAAAAATGACGTGGGCTTCGCCATATTTTTGTATGCTAGCCGGGTACAGCAGGCAGGTACAGGCTGCCCCCAACACCAGCTGCCTATTTGTACCCGGCTGGGAACCAAAAATATAGGGAAGCCCTTTTTTTTATATTTCATGAATTTCATGAAATAATTTTAAAAAAAAAATTACGTGGGCTTCGCCCAATTTTTGAGTCCAGCCGGGTACAACTAGGCAGCTGGGGATTGGAATCCACAGTGCAGGGTGCCCATGCTTTCTGGGCACCCCCTCTGTGAATTGCAGTCCCGCAGCCACCCCAGAAAATGGCGCTTTCATAGAAGCGCCATCTTTTGGCGCTGTATCCAACTCTTCAGCTGCCCTGATGCCGGGTGGCTCGCTGGGTAATAATGGGGTTAGGGATAGCTGTATATTATCAGCTGGCCCTAAGCTCGAAATTCATGGTGTCACGCCAATATTAGACATGGCCACCATGAATTTCTAGTAAAGATAAAAAAAAACCACAACACACAGAAAAATATTTTTATTAGAAATAAAACACAACACAATTAGTGACTCCATCTTTATTGAAATAAAGAACCCCCCCGCCGCAGTAATCCTGGGTCAAGGATCCTGCGCCGTCCAATCCGGATCCAATATCATCTGATCGGTTTGCTGGAAGGCAAAGCGATCAGATGATGTGTTAGGTTCTAGGGGCTGAAGCACATCACACATCAGCTGATTGTATAAAAGCCGTTTATACAATCAGCAGATGCATCGGTGCAAAAAAAACCAAAAAACTCACTTATGTGCATATTACCGGCAGCTCCTGGAGGAGTCTGATCCCGTCCGATCGCTGCAGCAGCTGCCGGTAATCAAGGATGAAGTCTCCTGACGCATCGAAGCCGGCCGGGCGCCCGTGTCACCGCGATACTTACGATCAGCTGATGCGTCAGGTGACTGCATCAGGTGATCCATCGCCAGGTCCTACATCTATCGGAGGTGTCCCGGCCGTCTGCACACAGCTGGAGCGGCGATACCGTGAGAGGAGCTGGGATCGGGCATGGCACCGGGACCCTGCAGACAGGTGAGTATGACTTTTTTTTTTTTTCTACTGCTCACTTTTGTTTTCGCAGACGCTTCCACCTCCCGCCCGAACATGGTGCCGCACGGCAGCATACATGCACAGGACTGGAGGTGGACGCAGCGGTGACGGTACCGGGAGGATTCACGCTTCTGTGTTTACTGACAGAAGGAATCCTCTTCCTGTACATGTCACTTTACTACCCACCTCCTTCGTTTATAGCTGCGTTTTTGGTCTTAGAAACTCACCAAAACGCACCAAAACGCAGCTATTTGCGTTTCTCATTGCATCTTTCAACATCCCATTGCACTCAATGGATGAAAAGCGCAGTGAAAAACGCGGGAATAATTGACATGCTGCGTTTTTGTGGCACCACAAAAACGCAGCTGAAAAAAACCGCTGTGTGCAGACAGCAAAAATGAAAACTCATAGACTTTGCTGGGGAAGCAAAGTCATGCAGTTTTCTGAGCAAAAACGCACCCGAAAACTGTGCAAAAACGCCGCGAAAAACGCACTGTGTGAACTTACCCTAAGGCGGGCTTTGCACACTACGACATCGCAGGTGCGATGTCGGTGGGGTCAAATTGAAAATGACGCACTTCCGGCATCGCATGCGACATCGTAGTGTGTAAAGGCTCGATGATACGATTAACGAGCGCAAAAGCGTCGTAATCGTATCATCGGTGTAATCCATGATTACGCTGACGCGACAGTCCGATGTTGTTCCTTCCTCCTGCGGAAGCACACATCGCTGTGTGTGAAGCCGCAGGAGCGAGGAACATCTCCTACCGGCGTCACTGCGGCTTCCGTAGGATATGCGGAAGGAAGGAGATGGGCGGGATGTTTACATCCCACTCATCTCCGCCCCTCCGCTCCGATTGGCCGCCTGGCGTGTGACGTCGCTATGACGCCGCACGACCCGCCCCCTTAACAAGGAAGCGGGTCGCCGGCCAGAGCGACGGCCGCAGGACAGGTGAGTCCATGTGAAGCTGCCGTAGCGATAATGTTCGCTACGGCATCTATCACAAGGAAATCGCTGCTGCGACGGGGGCGGGTACTATCGCGCTCGGCATCGCAGCATCGGCCTGCGATGTCGCAGCGTGCAAAGTACCCCTAAGGGTGAGTTAATTGTTTGACCATATATAGCAGGATTATTTTCACATTGATAATTTGGTGCGGCCCCCGAAGGTTGGTAGAAATTGACAAATGGCCCCCGGCAGTAAAAAGGTTCCCCACCCCTGCTCTAGATGCAGAAAAGGCATTTGATCGTGTAAATTGGTCTTATCTGAAAGCAGTTCTAAGAAAATTTAGTTTTGATGATGAGTTCATAAATAGAGTTACGGCCTTATATGTAGATCCAACTGCCAGGAAACAATCAGATGTCTAATATCTTCTCCATCTCTAATCGTACACGGCAAGGGTGTCCCCTCTCTCCTCTGCTGTTCGCCTTATCCATTGAACCTCTTGCTGAGCACATAAGAAGTAAACTAATTGGACAAACCGTCCCAGGAATATTATTAAATAGTAATTAGTTCAATTATTCCAATTTTTAAGATTTTTTATTTTGTATAAATCAAGACTACATACCACCAACGTGCAGATATATCCATAAGTACTAGACCAGTGGTCGCATATATAAAATACACAGACAATATGTACAATAACCATATACAGTTGTCAAAAAAGTGAAGGTTCACAGAAAATGGGGATAGAGTCAGAGCCCAACTTATCCTTGGGACCATACAGACTGGTTCAGGCAGCGCCACATAGTATGGAAGTAAGGAAGATTTCAATCCTTATAAGTCCAAGGAAGTATATGGGGGAACTCTCCAGCAATTTCCTTTGTATTAATAGAGGTGAGCCTTCAATTTCATAGATTGGATAATCTCCACCTCAAACAGGTTATCTCCACCTCAACGCGTTTCCCCATACAGCACAAACGTATGGTTCATCAGGAGGCTACAAGATAAACACACTAAATCAGCAACCAAGACTTACAATAAGACAGACATTTTTAAACATAAACACCACATGTGGTATGGAGCGTCTTCACACGCACAGGTCCATATCTATTCAATATCTGTGCCAAGTGTTGTAAGCGGGGACTCCAACTGTCACTGCACCTGTCTGTAAACATGGTGTATTATGTGTGGTTAATAATTGCCACTACCAGTAATAAATATATTAAAGGGTCTGATTGTAGTATTATTACAGCGATTGGCTGACACGATTAATTCTTATGACTAATGGCAAGAATTTGTCCAGAAGGGTATTTTTATCTTTATCTAAAGATGGTGCTCTGACATGAGGGGTCCCACGCATGTGGTACTAGTGTTGGGGTGGTGTTATCGCATCACCAAGATCTATATGCGCGTTGCCTAGGGGTCCCGGACCTGTGCGTTATGTATCTAGGCGCCGCCGGGTCCCTCTGTCTATGCGCTCTGCCGGACATTTGTCTGTGCATGCGCGATGGGAGGCGTTGTGGCGTCACACGGCCGGTAGTTGTTTATGCGCGTCGCCAGGGAGATCCCGGGCATGCGCACTAACCGGTTGCGTGTGGCGCCGCTGGGCCTCCCTCTGGACGTACGCGATATGTGCGTGCTGCCAGGGCTGCCGGATGTTTATGTGCGTTGCCCGGGAGATCCCGGGCGTGCGCACTGACCGGCCTGCTGTGGCGCCGCTGAGCCTCCGTATAGGTTTGCTTGTTACCTAGGAAACCTGGGACAAGTTTCCCTATCATGCTAATGGCGATGTGGGACGGCCCTGTATCAGACTATGTCTATTCACTACGCCCGCACCACACTAGGCAATCTGCACCTGTTGAGTGGTTTATTTTTGCATAATTGATTGATTACACCCAGCTGCTCCTGGCTATTTAAATCCATCCTGATATGCAGCTTCATGACGCCTCGCCCTGGACTATGGTAGTGTTACATCTTCAGCATTGTCTGTCTACTATGGATCCCTGCTGATGGCGCCATGAACCTGCATATCTAACAACTATATCTCGTTGGGCAAGTACTTTATTATACTCTATCAAACGCTCCATACCACATGTGGTGTTTATGTTTAAAAATGTCTGTCTTATTGTAAGTCTTGGTTGCTGATTTAGTGTGTTTATCTTGTAGCCTCCTGATGAACCATACGTTTGTGCTGTATGGGGAAACGCGTTGAGGTGGAGATAACCTGTTTGAGGTGGAGATTATCCAATCTATGAAATTGAAGGCTCACCTCTATTAATACAAAGGAAATTGCTGGAGAGTTCCCCCATATACTTCCTTGGACTTATAAGGATTGAAATCTTCCTTACTTCCATACTATGTGGCGCTGCCTGAACCAGTCTGTATGGTCCCAAGGATAAGTTGGGCTCTGACTCTATCCCCATTTTCTGTGAACCTTCACTTTTTTGACAACTGTATATGGTTATTGTACATATTGTCTGTGTATTTTATATATGCGACCACTGGTCTAGTACTTATGGATATATCTGCACGTTGGTGGTATGTAGTCTTGATTTATACAAAATAAAAAATCTTAAAAATTGGAATAATTGAACTAATTACCACATAAGAAGTAACCCAGACATTAAGGGTATTCACACTAGAAACACCCATCATAAGATAGGGCTCTTCGCAGAGGATGTGATATTATCCCTGTCAGAACCCATTACCTCAGATGCTGAAGTTATTAGGATACTAGGAAAGTTCTCTCAAATATCGTATTACAAGTTAAACAAAAAAAACCTAAAATGATGCACTTCAACCTGAACAATGATATTCTCGAACAAATAGGTACTTCCACTTCTTTCTCATGGGAGAATGAATCTATGCCTTATCTTGGAGTGCTCCTCATTAAAAAATTAACAAAAATGGTTGCCAATAACATTAGTCTTCTGATTGAAAATATTCAAAAAGACTTGACACGCACCGCAAATAAGGATTTGTCGGGGTTAAGTAGAGTGGTATTCTTAAAGATGATGACATTACCAAAAATTGTATATATCCTTAGATCCATACCTTTAATGATCCCAGCAAATCAATTAAAAAAACTCCAAAAAGTACTTAGTGACTTTCTTTGGAACTATAAAAGGCCAAAAGTGAACAAAAACATTTTACTCAAACAGAAAAAAATGGGAGGTATAGGGCTCCCCAATATTAAAAACTATCATCTTTCTAACTTAATTAAACAGTCAGAGGCTAATAGAGGGAAGCAATTTATTTCCTTGGATGGATTTAGAGATGTCCTCTGTTAATTACCAACCCATAAAATCTTTAATTTAAACTCACCTATTCAACCCTTCTATCCCACCTCCAAACTCCCCTACTTTATACGCTACAAAAAGAGCATGGAAAATTTTGGACAAAACTCCGACTAATCTCAATAAACATCATCTTCTTAGAAATACTCCCCTAAAAATTTTGTCGATTCTGGATAACTCAGAAATTCCCTCAACATGGCAGGAGTCAAATCTAAAAATGGTTGGAGACATCTTTAACGGAAAAGACTTTATAAACTTCCTGGATATAAAGATCAAACACAAGCTCCCAGACTCTGACTTTAAAGCCCTCATCAAATTTAGGAAAATTTTAAAGACAAAATTATTATTTACAAACCCCCTTTCTGAAATAACCTGCATGTTATTCTGTAACCCAACCAAAATACCCCTATGGTGTTGTAAAAATATCTATAACTACTTCAATAACAATCTAACATTCCACAAAAGCAAATATATGCTAGATTGGGAAAAAGATTTGGGTAAAGCCCCTGTCACACACAACGACAGCGACAACGACGTCGCTGTTAAGTCACCATTTTCTGTAACGTAGCAGAGACCTTGGCAGCGACGTCGTTATGTGAGACATCTAACAACGATCAGACCCCTGCTGCGAGATTGCTGCTCGTTCTTGAATATCCCAGTTCATTTTTTGATTGCTGCTATCTCGCTGCGCCACATGCATCCTTGTGTTTGTCACTGTAGCAACGATTGCGACAACGCTGAAGGCAGTGACATGGGCGTGTTTTTGCGTTGTATTTTACAACACCCCTTCGACTCCGATTGGTGGTCACAACAGCGTTCCGATTGGGTAACTTGCAGAAGACGTTACAGTGATTTCATTCTTTAAGTTCCATTCTTTGTTCCACGCGGTTTGCCGTAGAGTCTCTGTCTGTGTCAATAGTGCATCGTTCTTTGTGGATCTTTCAACACCTTGTGATTAAAAAGGTAGTTGGGTTCTCGGAACAGAGGGGTGTGAAAAAGGCAACGCAAAGGCGCTGTAGCGATCACCAATCGGAACAGAGGGGCGTGAAAAAGGCAACGCAAAGGCGCTGTAGCAATCACCAATCAGAACAGGGGGGCGTGAAAAGGCAACGCAAAACATGTCTAGGGGTAAACACCACGCCTCTATCAATCTCTGAGTCGTCGCACAGCGACGCGTTTGACACGTCCCAACGACCGTCGAGGTCGTTATGATCGCTTCTCTGTCGTTGCTTAAAACTACAGGTTTGACAGCTCACTAGCGATCATGTAACGACTTACAAGGTCGCTGTTACGTCACAGAAAATGGTGACGAAACAGCAAAGTTGTTGTCGCTGTCGTTGTGTGTGACATAAGCTTAAGAGCTTTACAGATGAGGTGTGGCAGAAAGACATTTCACTAACCTATTCTTCAAATGCATGTGCTTCTCTTCATCAATCTCACTTCAAAATTCTCTCGCGTTGGTATCTCACTCCATGCAGACTTGCTAAATTTAATAGAGAGACGTACCATTTATGTTGGAGGGATTGTGACGAGAGAGGTACTATACTCCACATTTTCTGGAGTTGTCCCAGATTGAAGAGTCTCTGGGATAATATTTCGAGTCTGATTAATCAGATTACTAACTCCACAATTCAGGTAACTCCCCAAATGGCCCTGCTTTCACTTAATTTGGAAAAATTTGACCCTATATATAAACCTATCCTAATCATTTATTTCTAGTTACTAGAAATCTTATAGCTTCTAATTGGAAGAAACCTACGGTGCCCACTATCTCTGAGGTCGTAGACACTACTTCTCTTCACAACAACTTCGAGAAGTACTTTGCTACCATTAACAATGCCTTTGCCTCCTATTACCGAAGATGGGATCACTGGAATAGTTTTATACAAGGTATTGCATAAATAAATATTTAGAATTACTTAAAAACCTTTTTTTATAACATGAATCCTTTTATTCAAACCTTCAGTCATGCTTTCTTGACAAAATGCTTATATTCCTAGAATGGAAGCCTGTTAACATGGTTGAGAATTGTATATGTTAATTGTTCTTCCTTTTATCCACTCCCTCTTCACTTTATTTCTCCCCCCCAGATAAAAAAGTTTTATTCATACAATAGATCCCCACATGTATTCAAATAATGGTATGCTACGCATAATAATATCTTGATTGTGTGGATTTGATATGTTATTCTGTTAACCTTATCTTAATGAAAATATCTGAAAACAGGATGAGTACCAGCCCCTCCCTTCTGTGATCCACCTGAGGGCTTTCTAACACTATATATGTGGTTCACATTGTTGGCTTAGATATTGTCAGCAAGTGGATCCTTTAAGTGTGGATCTATGAGTGTGCAGAAAATGAATTAGCCCAGAAGGTCACTGGATGCATAGTCACAGTAAACAATGTTTGTGTGTCTTTTTGTTTTTACCCCTATAATACTTTACTTTCTACTTTCCCTTCTAATCCCTACACCCAGTAATGAACTATTCATCTCTCCCTCCATCCTCCCTACCAATCTCACTTTCTCTTCAGATCGGTTCCTCCACTTTCCACCCTGTGTCTCCAGACACACATGGCCACCTCTTGGCCTCTCCTGGTCCCACCTACTAACATTCTCTCTGCTTCTCAACACTGATGGAGATATCTCTCCAAATCCTGGCCCTCCTCACCACATCCCCATTGTCACATCTAACTGCTATCCACACTCTAACACAACCTTTCCAACCTCATACCCATTCACCCATCCTCCGCTCCCCCAGTCCCTCTAACAGGAGCTCTATGGAACGCTCGCTCTATCTGCAATAAACTGTCCTCATCCATGATCTTTTCATCACTATTAAACTTTCCTTCCTCGCCATCACAGAAACCTGGCTCACCCCCTCTCACACAGCTTCTCCTGCTGCACTTTCTTATGGCGGTCCCCAACTCTCTCACTCCCCCCCAGTAACAAGCATCTTGGAGGAGTTGGTTTGCTCCTGTCTGACCAATGCTCCTTTACACCAATTCCACTACCACCCTCTGTTACTCTTCTCTCTTTTGAGGTGCACTCCATATGAATCTACTCCCCTTCCAACCTCCAACTGGCTGTCATTTATCGCCCTCCAGGGCCAGCCACAGCCTTTTTTAGCCATTTCACCACCTGGCTATTGCATTTCCTTTCTACCGACATCCCCACCATCATCATGGGTGACTTTAACATCCCCATTGACACTTCTCACTCATCTGTCTCTAAACGTCTAACAATCGCTTCCTCCTTCGGCTTCACGCAATGGTCTTTTGCAGCTACTCACAAAGATAGCCACACATTGGACCTCTTCTTCACTCGCCTCTAATCCCTATCTAACCTCTCTAACTCACCTCTCCCCCTGTCTGACCACAACCTACTCACATTCTCTTCCCTCTCTTCTCCAAGTATGCAACCCCCCCTCCACAAACTTTCACATCCCCACAGAAATCTCAATCACCTTGACTTACACTCACTTTCACAGTCTCTTAGCCCTCTTGCAGACATTGCTTCTTCACACAATGCAGATGCTGCTGCCACTTTATACAACAACACCATCTCTGCAGCTCTCGAATCAGCTGCCCCCCTCACACACACCAAAACCCGCACAATCAACAGGCAACCCTGGCACACAAGTCAGACTAAAGAATTGAGACGGGCTTCCAGAATTGCTGAGCGCAGTTGGAAGAGGTCTCATTCCGCCGAGCACTTCGTCACATACAAACAAGCTCTCACCACTTTCAGGTCTGCACTCACTGCTGCAAAACAAATCTACTTCTCATCCCTCATATCCTCTCTCTCCCACAACCCGAAACAGCTGTTCAACACTTTCAACTCTCTCCTCCGTCCACTGGCACCACCTTCCTCTCTTCTCATCTCAGCTGAAGACTTTGACTCTTTCTTCAAGCAGAAGATTGACAATATCAGAGCAAGCTTTGGCCCACAATCACCACAGCCACTCTTCACAACTAAACTACTCAGCCTTCTTCCTCCAAATCCAGCTTCTCCACCATGACAGATCATCTTTCCACTCTACTCTCAAGATCACATCTCACAACCTGTCTGCTTGATCCACTCCCATCCCACCTCATCCCCAATCTCACCAGTCTTCCTCCCGACCCTAACCCATCTCTTCAACTTATCACTAACAACTGGTGTATACTCTTCATGCTTTAAACATGCCTCCATCACACCCATCCTCAAAAAGCCCTCCCTTGACCCTTCCTCTGTGTCAAACTATTGCCCCATATCACTTCTCCCTTATGCCTCAAAACTACTGGAACAGCATGTCCACCTTGAACTGTCCTCATACCTCTCTTCCTGCTGAATCTTTGACCAGTTACAATGTGGCTTCCAACTCCATCATTCCACTGAAACTGCCCTAACCAAAGTCACTAATGACCTACTAACTGCAAAATCCAAGCGACACTACTCTGTCCTCCTCCTGGACCTGTCCTCTGCCTTTGACACAGTAGACCATTCCCTTCTACTACAAATTCTCTGATCTCTGGGCATCACAGACTTGGAGCTATCTCGGATCTCCTCATACTTAACCAACTGAACTTTCAGCATCTCCCACTCTCACACCACTTCCTCATCTCGCCCCCTATCTGTCGGTGTCCCACAAGGTTCATTTCTTGGACCCCTGCTGTTCTCCAATTACACCTTTGGCCTGGGACAGCTCATAGAGTCCCACGGCTTTCAGTATCATCTCTACGCTGATGATACACAGATCTACCTCTCTGGACCTGACATCACCTCCCTACTAACCAGAATCCCACAATGTCTGTCTGCTATTTCATCCTTTTTCTCTGCTCGATCCCTAAAACTGAACATGGACAAAACAGAATTCATTGTCTTTCCTCGTCCTCACTCAACCCCCCCACCTGACATATCTATCAATGTCAACGGCTGCTCAATTTCCCCAGTGCCACGTGCTCACTGCCTGGAAGTAATCCTAGAGTCTGATCTCTCTTTCAAGCCACGCATCCAAGCCCCCTTCAACTCCTGCCGCCTCCAACTCAAAAATACTTCCCGGATCCGTACATTCCTTTCCCAAGAAGCTGCAAAAACCCTAGTACATGCTCTTATTATCTCCCTCCTGGATTATTGCAACCTCCTGCTCTGTGGCCTCCCTTCTAACAGTCTCGCACCCTTACAATCTATTCTAAACTATGCTGCCCGGCTAATCCACATGTCACCCCGCTACTCCCTGACCTCCCCTCTCTGCCAATCCCTTCACTGGCTTCCCATTGCCCAACAACTCCAGTTCAAAACACTAACCATGACATACAAAGCCATCCACAATCTGTCACCTCCCTACATCTGTGACCTAGTCTCCCAGTACTTACCTGCACGTAACCTTCGATCCTCAAAGATCTCCTTCTCTACTCCCCTCTCATCTCCTCTTCCCACAATCGCATCCAAGATTTCTCCCGTGTCTCCCCCATACTCTGGAATGCTCTGCCACAACACATCAGACTCTCGCCTACCTTGACAAGCTTCAAAAGGAATTTGAAGACCCACCTCTTCCGACAAGCCTACAACCTGCCGTAACCCTCAGTCTGATACAGCGCCGCACAATCAGCTCTACCCTGACCTACTGTATCCTCACTTATCCCTTGTAGACTATGAGCCCTCGCGGGCAGGGACCTCCAACCTCCTGTACCAGTCTGTGCATTGTATTGTTTATGATTATTGTACTTATCCCTATTATGTATACCCCTTTCACATGTAAAGCGCCATGGAATTGATGGCGCTATAATAATAAACAATAATAATAATAATAACATGTTCCAATGTTTTTCCAAAACTTTTCTAATAAAAACACTGTCATTACTGTATGTGGTAATGAAAATTGGCGTGAAATCATGCAAATTACTGGATTCAAAAGCAGCAGTTCTGGGTTTAAATTACCTTGGCTTATCTGTTACCTTACCTGGTAAGACCCTATTCTGCGCTTCTATCCACAGTATTTCCTACGTACACTGTGATGGTCAGCACAGACTGAGTGAGTCGCGTGATGAGCGGTGAATGAACTCAGGTGAGTTCGCTGTGGCTGCGGCTAACCTAAGTGACGTCACCACTGATCGCTGCTCAGTCTCTGTCTGAACCTCATAGCAGGTAGCCATGTGCCATGATCGCGCTGTAACTTTATATGTAGCAAAGCTTGAATCGTCGTGGGCCTCGTGTGGATTATGTTGGACTTGCACCGGTGTTTTGTGGATTAATGAAGTGGTAAAAGAGGGTATCCACTACATACACATCATGCACACAGGGCTCTGTTACATACACAGCTCCGCTACGTAGACATCGTACACACACAGCACTGTCCCGTACACATCGTACACATGCGACTCTGCTCCATATACGTCATACACACATTATCAGCGACTTGTGTTCAAGACCGATCAGGTCCAAACGTCTTTATTTTAAAGTCGCTCAATAAATCTTCTCCTCACCTGAACTTATCAATAAGGAATTCAATACAGCAAAGATTGAAATAAGAGTGTGAAGGGGTCACATACATACGCAACAGGGGTCACATGCATACGTAACAGTGGTTTACTATAACCATCCACTGACACCGCGCCTTATCCAGTGTGTGCACACCAATATAGGACTACACTGAGGAGCTGATCATGTGACCCCTGACTCCTCCCCTCCATGTGACATCATCACAGGTCCTGGAAGCACAGAGCAGCCATATATCTAGTGTGCGGCTCTGCAGGTGGAGGTAGGTGCAGGGTATTATATATCTAGTGTGCGGCTCTGCAGGTGGAGGTAGGTGCAGGGTATTATATATCTAGTGTGCGGCTCTGCAGGAGGAGGTAGGTGCAGGGTATTATATATCTAGTGTGCGGCTCTGCAGGTGGAGGTAGGTGCAGGGTATTATATATCTAGTGTGTGGCTCTGCAGGTGGAGGTAGGTGCAGGGTATTATATATCTAGTGTGCGGATCTGCAGGTGGAGGTAGGTGCAGGGTATTATATATCTAGTGTGCGGCTCTGCAGGAGGAGGTAGGTGCAGGGTATTATATATCTAGTGTGCGGCTCTGCAGGAGGAGGTAGGTGCAGGGTATTATATATCTAGTGTGCGGCTCTGCAGGAGGAGGTAGGTGCAGGGTATTATATATCTAGTGTGCGGCTCTGCAGGTGGAGGTAGGTGCAGGGTATTATATATCTAGTGTGCGGCTCTGCAGGTGGAGGTAGGTGCAGGGTATTGTATATCTAGTGTGCGGCTCTGCAGGTGGAGGTAGGTGCAGGGTATTATATATCTAGTGTGCGGCTCTGCAGGTGGAGGTAGGTGCAGGGTATTATATATCTAGTGTGCGGCTCTGCAGGAGGAGGTAGGTGCAGGGTATTATATATCTAGTGTGCGGCTCTGCAGGTGGAGGTAGGTGCAGGGTATTATATATCTAGTGTGCGGCTCTGCAGGTGGAGGCAGGTGCAGGGTATTATATATCTAGTGTGCGGCTCTGCAGGTGGAGGGAGGTGCAGGGTATTATATATCTAGTGTGCGGCTCTGCAGGTGGAGGGAGGTGCAGGGTATTATATATCTAGTGTGCGGCTCTGCAGGAGGAGGTAGGTGCAGGGTATTATATATCTAGTGTGCGGCTCTGCAGGTGGAGGCAGGTGCAGGGTATTATATATCTAGTGTGCGGCTCTGCAGGAGGAGGTAGGTGCAGGGTATTATATATCTAGTGTGCGGCTCTGCAGGTGGAGGTAGGTGCAGGGTATTATATATCTAGTGTGCGGCTCTGCAGGAGGAGGTAGGTGCAGGGTATTATATATCTAGTGTGCGGCTCTGCAGGTGGAGGTAGGTGCAGGGTATTATATATCTAGTGTGCGGCTCTGCAGGTGGAGGTAGGTGCAGGGTATTATATATCTAGTGTGCGGCTCTGCAGGTGGAGGTAGGTGCAGGGTATTATATATCTAGTGTGCGGCTCTGCAGGTGGAGGTAGGTGCAGGGTATTATATATCTAGTGTGCGGCTCTGCAGGTGGAGGTAGGTGCAGGGTATTATATATCTAGTGTGTGGTTCTGCAGGTGGAGGTAGGTGCAGGGTATTATATATCTAGTGTGCGGCTCTGCAGGTGGAGGTAGGTGCAGGGTATTATATATCTAGTGTGTGGTTCTGCAGGTGGAGGTAGGTGCAGGGTATTATATATCTAGTGTGCGGCTCTGCAGGTGGAGGTAGGTGCAGGGTATTATATATCTAGTGTGCGGCTCTGCAGGTGGAGGTAGGTGCAGGGTATTATATATCTAGTGTGCGGTTCTGCAGGTGGAGGTAGGTGCAGGGTATTATATATCTAGTGTGTGGTTCTGCAGGTGGAGGTAGGTGCAGGGTATTATATATCTAGTGTGCGGCTCTGCAGGTGGAGGTAGGTGCAGGTTATTATATATCTAGTGTGCGGCTCTGCAGGAGGAGGTAGGTGCAGGGTATTATATATCTAGTGTGCGGCTCTGCAGGAGGAGGTAGGTGCAGGGTATTATATATCTAGTGTGCGGCTCTGCAGGTGGAGGTAGGTGCAGGGTATTATATATCTAGTGTGCGGCTCTGCAGGAGGAGGTAGGTGCAGGGTATTATATATCTAGTGTGCGGCTCTGCAGGTGGAGGTAGGTGCAGGGTATTATATATCTAGTGTGCGGCTCTGCAGGTGGAGGTAGGTGCAGGGTATTATATATCTAGTGTGCGGCTCTGCAGGTGGAGGTAGGTGCAGGGTATTATATATCTAGTGTGCGGCTCTGCAGGTGGAGGTAGGTGCAGGGTATTATATATCTAGTGTGCGGCTCTGCAGGAGGAGGTAGGTGCAGGGTATTATATATCTGGTGTGCGGCTCTGCAGGAGGAGGTAGGTGCAGGGTATTATATATCTGGTGTGCGGCTCTGCAGGTGGAGGTAGGTGCAGGGTATTATATATCTAGTGTGCGGCTCTGCAGGTGGAGGTAGGTGCAGGGTATTATATATCTAGTGTGCGGCTCTGCAGGTGGAGGTAGGTGCAGGGTATTATATATCTAGTGTGCGGCTCTGCAGGTGGAGGTAGGTGCAGGGTATTATATATCTAGTGTGCGGCTCTGCAGGTGGAGGTGTGTGGAGATTCCCCATTACTGGAGCAGGCGGCATTAACCCCTTCAGCTCTGAGACTTTCTTGGAGTTTTTCTCTCTCTCATTTCTATGAATCGTGAGGTTTTTGTTCCTTTTCCTCTGATAGATACAAACGCCCCAACTATGAGAGGCCGGAAGTGAGGAAACCCGTCTGCCCTCAGTCCTCTGCTCCTTTCTGCCCTCAGTCCTCGGCCCCTTCCTGCCCTCGGCCCCTTTCTGCCCTCGGTCCTCGGCCCCTTTCTGCCCTCGACCCCTTTCTGCCCTCAGTCCTCAGCCCCTTTCTACCCTTACACAGTATAATGTTCCCCCAGAATGCTCTCATTATATGTTTCCCCTTATTCTCTCCAGTAATTGTATTATTACAGCGGATTCTTTATGATGTTACATCATCATCTTCTCCCCATTCAGGTCCCTACAATATCGGATCCTCTCAGTGGAGATCCTCTATAGAAGAGAATTTCTTCAGCGCTCTATTGGGAGACCCAGACGATTGGGGTATAGCTACTGCCCTCTGGAGGCCACACAAAGCACTACACTAAAAGTGCAAGGCCCCTCCCCCTCTGGCTATACCCCCCCCGTGGTATCACGGGTTCTCCAGTTTTAGCTTTGTGTGCGAAGGAGGTCAGACATTCCATGCATAGCTCCACAGATTTTAGTCAGCAGTAGCTGCTGACTGTTTCGGATGGAAGAAAAGAGGACACATATAGTGTTCCCAGCATGCTCCCTTCTCACCCCTGGATGGTGTTGTAAGGTTGAGGTACCTATTGCTGGTACAGGGCTGGAGCCTGACATGCTGTTTTCCTTCCACATCCCCTTGTAGGGCTCTGTGGAAGTGGGATCCTGCCGGCCTCTCAGCTCTGACGCCGGGCTCCATCCACAGACCCATTAGAACCTGATGGAGACGGAGCAGGAGTACGATCAGGGACAGGCCCTGCATCATACAGGTACTCTGTGTCCCCGGCAGGCACAGACACACTCCGGGCTGGCTGGGTGTTGTAGTGCGCCGGGGACCGCAACGTGGAGTTGGTGTCCCTACAGATTACTGGGGGACTTTTTTGTGTATGGGAACGCAGCGCCGACCCCCTCTGGACTGGGCGGCGCTGCTGTGACTTGTGGTGCGCCGGGGATCCGCCGTCCGCGCTTTTACGGCGGCGGCGGTTATAAATTTAGTCCCCGGCTTTTTGGGCCTAGGACGCCGGCAGCTCCGATTCGTTCCCGCCCCCACCCTGTCATTCAGGGTAGGGGAGAGACGCTGTTCGCTAGCAGCGACGAGGGCTGGAGCCTGATTTACATGCTCCAGCCCTCTCACTTGGCACAGAGGGAAGCAGGCTTCCCGCTCTTGGCCAGGAACGCCCAGGGCCCGCCCCCCTTCCTCTCTCGAGACGCCGGCAGCCATTACATGCATGCCTGGCTGGAGGAAGGACGCAAGGCTCTGGGAGACCTGGACTAGGGGCTATCTGGCGACCACACACCCGCTTTTTTAAGCGGGCGGTAAGCGATTTTTCTGTGCTGGTCCCTCTAGTGCCTCACGGTGTATCGGTGTACTGTGTACAGATATATAGATATTGTATTTCTTGCACTGTGAGGTCGCTTCTGGCTGCATATCCCAGATCGCTCTGTGGAAGCAGCAACATGTCATCCTCAAAACGCAAGGCGGCCAAGGCAAAAAGGGCTGTGTATACTGCGTGTGCTGCATGTGGGGCTAATCTACCAGCAGGCTCCGATGACCCCCATTGTGTGCAATGCTCCGACCCGGTGCTGCTTCGCCAGCCGGAGTCAGGAGAGGTAGCGACCCAGGCTGAGACGCTTGTAAGTTCTGCCCCGGTGACAGGGACAGACTTTGCAGTTTTTGCAGATAATATGTCTGTGTCTATGGCAAAAATCCTTGAAACCTTGCAATCTATGCATGGGGCTCAGTCTCTGGGCACGGCGAGGCCTCTGTCCTCAGGTCCCCCTTACTTGGAATGTATCCAGCCCACAGGGGGGTCCCCGGCTTCACAGGCCGAGGATTATGACTCAGATGATGGCCCCAGCCACCCTAAGCGAGCTCGCTGGGAAAGACCCTCGACGTCTTCACACTGCTCAGGGTCTCAGCGCAATCAGTCTCCCTGTGATGTGTCTGATGAGAGTGATCAGGAATCCACTCCTGGAACCCCTCTCAACCTGGATACCCCGGATGGGGATGCCATGGTAAACGACCTTATCTCAGCCATCAATAGGCTGTTGGATATTTCTCCCCCAGCCCCTTCAGCAGAAGAGGCGGCTGCGGAGCAGGAGAAGTTTCGTTTCCTTTATCCCAAGCGTAAATTGAGTGCTTTGTTAGATCACTCTGACTTCAGAGAATCAATCCAGAAGCACGACGCTCACCCAGAAAGGCGTTTCTCTAAACGATCTAAAGATACGCGTTTCCCTTTCCCCCCTGAGGTGGTCAAGCGCTGGACACAGTGTCCAAAGGTAGACCCCCCGATTTCCAAACTTGCAGCTAGATCCATAGTTGCAGTGGAGGATGGCGCTTCACTTAAAGATGCCAATGACAGACAGATGGACCTTTGGTTAAAATCTGTCTATGAAGCTATCGGCGCGTCGTTTGCTCCGGCATTCGCAGCCGTATGGGCACTCCAGGCTATTTCAGCTGGCTTAGCAAAAGTGGATGCTATCATGCATCCAGCAGTGCCGCAAGTGGCGCACCTTACCACGCAGATGTCGGCGTTTGCGTCTTACGCTATCAATGCGGTCCTAGAATCTACCAGTCGCACCTCAATGGCGTCCGCCAATTCGGTAGTTTTGCGCAGAGCCTTGTGGTTAAAGGACTGGAAAGCAGATGCTGGTTCCAAAAAATGTTTAACCAGTTTGCCTTTGTCTAGAGATAGACTGTTTGGCGAGCCATTGGCTGACATCATTAAGCAGTCCAAGGGTAAAGACTCCTCTTTACCACAACCCAGAACATCCAAACCTCAGCAGAAAAAGTGGCAGCAGAGGTTTCAGTCCTTTCGAGGTTCGGGCAAGACACCATTTACCTCGTCCAAAGGGACTCAGAGGACGCAAAGAAACTCAGATTCGTGGCGGACTCACACACGCCCCAAGAAAGCAAATGGAGGTACCGCTTCCAAAGCGGCTACCTCATGACTTCCAGCCCCCCCCCCTCCGCATCGCCGGTCGGGGGCAGGCTCTCCCGCTTTTCCGGCATTTGGATGTCACAGGTCAAAGACCGGTGGGTGACGGACATTTTGTCTCGCGGGTACAGAATCGAGTTCAATTCTCGTCCTCCAGCTCGGTTCTTCAGAACCTCCCCACATCCAGACCGAGCAGATGCTCTGCTGCAGGCGGTGGATTCCCTAAAAGCGGAAGGAGTGGTGATCCCAGTCCCTCCTCAGGAACAAGGGCAAGGGTTTTACTCCAATCTCTTTGTGGTTCCAAAAAAGGACGGCTCGTTCCGTCCTGTTCTGGACCTAAAACGGCTCAACAAACATGTGCACGCCAGGAGGTTCCGGATGGAAACCCTCCGCTCTGTCATTGCCTCAATGTCCAGAGGAGACTTCCTTGCCTCAATAGACATCAAAGATGCTTATCTCCACGTGCCAATTGCTACAGAACATCAACGTTTTCTACGTTTTGTGATAGGAGACGACCATTTTCAGTTCGTAGCTCTTCCATTTGGTCTGGCGACAGCCCCACGGGTCTTCACCAAGGTCATGGCGGCGGTGGTAGCAGTCTTGCACTCTCAGGGACACTCGGTGATCCCTTACCTAGACGACTTATTGGTCAAAGCTCCCTCTCAGGAGGCATGTCAGCACAGCCTGAATGCTACGCTGGAGACTCTACAGTCTTTCGGATGGATCATCAACTTTCCAAAGTCGATCCTATCACCGACTCAGTCACTAACGTATCTTGGCATGGAGTTTCATACTCTAGCAGCGATAGTGAAGCTGCCGCTGAACAAGCAGCGGTCACTACAGACAGGGGTGCAATCTCTCCTGCAGGGCCAGTTGCATCCCTTGCGGCGTCTCATGCATTTCCTAGGGAAGATGGTGGCAGCCATGGAAGCAGTTCCCTTTGCGCAGTTTCATCTGCGCCCACTTCAATGGGACATTCTCCGCCAATGGGACGGGAAGTCAACGTCCCTGGACAGGAAAGTCTCGCTTTCCCAGACGGCCAAGGACTCTCTACAATGGTGGCTCCTTCCCACCTCATTATCTCAGGGAAGATCCTTCCTGCCCCCATCCTGGGCAGTAGTTACGACAGATGCGAGTCTGTCGGGGTGGGGAGCAGTGTTTCTCCACCACAGGGCTCAGGGGACGTGGACTCCGCAGGAGTCCACCCTTCAGATCAATGTTCTGGAAATCAGAGCAGTGTATCTTGCCCTACTAGCCTTCCAGCAGTGGCTGGAAGGAAAGCAGATCCGAATCCAATCGGACAACTCCACAGCGGTGGCATACATCAACCACCAAGGAGGGACGCGCAGTCGGCAAGCCTTCCAAGAAGTCCGGCGCATTCTAATGTGGGTGGAGGACAGAGCATCCACCATATCCGCGGTTCACATCCCAGGCGTAGAAAACTGGGAAGCAGACTTCCTCAGTCGCCAGGGCATGGACGCAGGGGAATGGTCCCTTCACCCGGACGTGTTTCAGGAAATCTGTCGCCGCTGGGGAGTGCCGGACGTCGACCTAATGGCATCCCGGCACAACAACAAGGTCCCGGCATTCATGGCGAGGTCGCGCGATCAAAGAGCTCTGGCGGCAGACGCCTTGGTTCAAGATTGGTCGCAGTTTCAGCTCCCTTACGTGTTTCCGCCTCTGGCGCTCTTGCCCAGAGTGCTACGCAAGATCAGATCCGAGTGCAGCCGCATCATACTCGTCGCTCCAAACTGGCCGAGGAGGTCGTGGTATCCGGATCTGTGGCATCTCACGATCGGTCGACCGTGGTCACTGCCAGACCGACCAGACTTACTGTCCCAAGGGCCGTTTTTCCATCAGAATTCTGCGGCCCTGAACCTGACTGTGTGGCCATTGAGTCCTGGATCCTAGCATCTGCAGGATTATCTCAAGGAGTGGTTGCCACAATGAGACAAGCTAGAAAGTCGACTTCTGCTAAGATCTACCACAGAACGTGGAAGATTTTCTTATCCTGGTGCTCGGCCCAGGGAGTGTCTCCCTGGCCATTTGCATTACCCAAGTTTCTTTCCTTCCTGCAATCGGGGTTAGAAAAGGGCTTGTCGCTCAGCTCCCTTAAAGGGCAAGTTTCGGCACTATCCGTGTTTTTTCAGAAGCGTCTAGCACGTCTTCCTAAGGTGCGCACGTTCCTGCAGGGGGTCTGTCATATTGTGCCCCCGTACAAGCGACCGTTAGATCCATGGGATCTGAACAGGGTACTAGTTGCTCTCCAGAAGCCGCCCTTCGAGCCTCTGAAGGAAGTTTCCTTTTCTCGGCTGTCGCAGAAAGTGGCGTTTCTTGTTGCGATCACATCGCTTCGGCGAGTGTCTGAGCTGGCAGCTCTGTCATCCAAGGCTCCCTTCCTGGTGTTCCACCAGGACAAGGTTGTGCTGCGCCCCATTCCGGAGTTTCTTCCTAAGGTCGTATCCTCTTTTCATCTTAATCAGGATATTTCCTTGCCTTCTTTTTGCCCTCATCCGGTTCACCGGTATGAAAAGGACTTACGTTTGCTAGATCTGGTGAGAGCACTCAGAATCTACATTTCCCGCACGGCGCCCATACGCCGTGCCGATGCACTTTTCGTCCTTGTCGCTGGTCCGCGCAAGGGGTTGCAGGCTTCTAAAGCCACCCTGGCTCGATGGATCAAAGAACCAATTCTAGAGGCCTACCGTTCTGCGGGGCTTCCGGTTCCTTCAGGGCTAAAAGCCCACTCAACCAGAGCCGTGGGTGCGTCCTGGGCATTACGTCACCAGGCTTCGGCTCAACAGGTGTGCCAGGCAGCTACCTGGTCCAGTCTGCACACTTTCACCAAGCATTATCAGGTGCATACCTATGCTTCGGCGGATGCCAGCTTAGGTAGAAGAGTCCTGCAGGCGGCAGTGACACCCCCGTAGGGGAGGGCTGTTTTGCAGCTCTAACATGAGGTATTTATTTACCCACCCAGGGACAGCTTTTGGACGTCCCAATCGTCTGGGTCTCCCAATAGAGCGCTGAAGAAGAAGGGAATTTTGTTACTTACCGTAAATTCCTTTTCTTCTAGCTCTTATTGGGAGACCCAGCACCCGCCCTGTTGTCCTTCGGGATGTTTTTTTTTGTTGTTTGCGGGTACACATGTTGTTCATGTTGAACGGTTTTTCAGTTCTCCGATGTTATTCGGAGTTAATTTGTTTAAACCGGTTATTGGCTTCCTCCTTCTTGCTTTGGCACTAAAACTGGAGAACCCGTGATACCACGGGGGGGGTATAGCCAGAGGGGGAGGGGCCTTGCACTTTTAGTGTAGTGCTTTGTGTGGCCTCCAGAGGGCAGTAGCTATACCCCAATCGTCTGGGTCTCCCAATAAGAGCTAGAAGAAAAGGAATTTACGGTAAGTAACAAAATTCCCTTCTTTCCTGATTACCCCGTGAAGGATGGATATGGACAGGGACAAGATGGCGGAGAGGATATTACACCTCACCCTAGAGATCCTCTTCCGGCTTACTGGAGAGGTGAGAGATTCTGATGACGTCACATTACACCATTCTTATCTATGGGAATAACAGATGGACAGAACTGGAGAGGTGAGGACTCTGGAAATGTCTGGAGTGAGATTTATTACTGTGTCTCTCCATAACCAGGATTACACAGTAGTGAAGAAGACCTCTAGTGAGCGCTGTCAGGCCCCTGTGTCTGAGGGATGGGGAAGACCCCTGAGCCCAATCACGGGGCCTCCACCTCACCCCCCGATACATGAGGACATCAATGACCAGAAGATCCTAGAACTCACCTACAAGATGATTGAGCTGCTGACTGGAGAGGTGACACTGCTGGGAATGCTGGGACATTATACAGTAACGCTATGAAGGGATCGGGGGTGACGGTATCATTGTATGTGTCAGGTTC
Source organism: Anomaloglossus baeobatrachus (assembly GCF_048569485.1). Taxonomy (NCBI): domain Eukaryota; kingdom Metazoa; phylum Chordata; class Amphibia; order Anura; family Aromobatidae; genus Anomaloglossus; species Anomaloglossus baeobatrachus. The sequence continues at coordinate 574,155,526 of NC_134357.1, read as the reverse complement.
CTATAAGGTGTCAGGACGTCACCGTCTATTTCTCCATGGAGGAGTGGGAGTATTTAGAAGGACACAAAGATCTGTACAAGGACGTCATGATGGAGGATCCCCGGCCCCTCACATCACCAGGTAATAGACAGGACTAAATATACACGGCCTATAATTATCTGTATGTAAGGAATGAATTCAGTCCCTGTATGTGTCTCCTCCAGTTCTATCCAGTAAGAGGACAACACCAGAGAGATGTCCCCGTCCTCTTCTCCCACAGGACTGTAAACAAGAAGATCCCGATGTTCCTCAGGATGTGTTTCCTCCAGCTCTATCCAGTAAGACATATCTACTCATGTACTTTCTGCACTAATTTTGTGGTTACATTTTTAGGTTTTCTGCTCTGGTTTTTTCAGCTGTATTTTCTTTGCTTCTGCTTCTTCTGCTGTTTGTTTCTAGTGCCTTCTCTATGTTGTTATGAAGGCAACTCAAAGACCTGCAGAGGGTTCATGAATACCCTGTTTCCCTAAAAATAAGCCCTAGTTACAGTCAGGGCTAGCGGTGGGAGGAGTCAAACAGTGCAATTTCTCAGGAACCCCACTCTCTTAGGCCTAAAACACACGTCCTTGATAACCATGTACGTGTAATACGGGCCGTTTTTCATGTCTGTAATCCGTTTTTTGGTCCGTAAATAACGCACGTGTGGTGGCTGTGTGTCCGGCGTATGGTAACCACGTGTGCGTGTGGAATGGCCGTGTGTGCGTGTGAAACTTACCTGACGTGTGTGTGTGTTGTCCGTGTGAAATGTCCGAGTGTGATGTTAAATGTCGTTGATACATGCCGGCTGACAGCAGACAGAGTCGCGCGCTGAGAATGAACTCGGGTGAGCTTCACCCGACTTCATCCTCATACCGCGGCTCTGTCTGTGTCGCGTCCTGATTAGCGGTCACCCGTGAAGGACTCACCAGTGACCGCTAATCACCAGAGTGACTGAATGGAGTACCCCTCTCGCCTACTCACCGTTCACCGGCGCGGCGCTGCACGACTGTTCTCTAAACTCCGGCGGCTTTTCCTCTTTTGAAAAAGCCGGCCGCTCATTAATCAATCTCGTATTCCCTGCTTTCCCCGCCGACCGGCAAATATAATTGGTTGCAGTGAGACACGCCCAAACGCTGAGTGACAGCTATGTCACTGCACCCAATCACAGCAGCCGGTGGGCGTGTCTATACTGTGCAGTAAAATAAATAAATAATTTAAAAAAACGGCGTGCGGTCCCCCCAATTTTAATACCAGCCAGATAAAGCCATACGGCTGAAGGCTCGTATTCTCAGGATGGGGAGCCCCACGTTATGGGGAGCCCCCCAGCCTAACAATATCAGTCAGCAGCCGCCCAGAATGGCCGCATACATTAGATGCGACAGTTCTGGGACAGTACCTGGCTCTTCCCGATTTGCCCTGGTGCGTTGGCAAATCGGGGTAATAAGGAGTTAATGGCAGCCCATAGCTGCCACTAAATCCTACATTAATCATGTCATGCATGTCCCCGGGATACCTTCCATGATTGATCTGTAAATTACAGTAAATAAACAAATTGTCTCTCCAGTAAAGGAGACAAACTCTAGCACAGCGCCACCTATTGGAAGTAGCGATCCTAAAAGTCACAAGTGGATTTTCCACAATCCTTTGCAATATGACTCAGGATATATAAGCCAGATCAGAATCCCAATTTGCAGACACGGTGTTTCGGGGTGCTTGCCCCTCGTCAGTGCAAAGTATGGGGGTGTCTGATCTGGCTCATGAGAAAGCTATGCGGGGACCACGGGGGAACACTATTCTCCTTAAGGAGACTTTGCAAGCCAGTCTGGCTGCCAGGTAAGGGGACTTATAGCTGCAATGCCCCTCTGGGAAATATTCAAATTGTCTCTCCAGTAAAGGAGACAAACTCTAGCACAGCGCCACCTATTGGAAGTAGCGATCCTAAAAGTCACAAGTGGATTTTCCACAATCCTTTGCAATATGACTCAGGATATATAAGCCAGATCAGAATCCCAATTTGCAGACACGGTGTTTCGGGGTGCTTGCCCCTCGTCAGTGCAAAGTATGGGGGTGTCTGATCTGGCTCATGAGAAAGCTATGCGGGGACCACGGGGGAACACTATTCTCCTTAAGGAGACTTTGCAAGCCAGTCTGGCTGCCAGGTAAGGGGACTTATAGCTGCAATGCCCCTCTGGGAAATATTCAAATTGTCTCTCCAGTAAAGGAGACAAACTCTAGCACAGCGCCACCTATTGGAAGTAGCGATCCTAAAAGTCACAAGTGGATTTTCCACAATCCTTTGCAATATGACTCAGGATATATAAGCCAGATCAGAATCCCAATTTGCAGACACGGTGTTTCGGGGTGCTTGCCCCTCGTCAGTGCAAAGTATGGGGGTGTCTGATCTGGCTCATGAGAAAGCTATGCGGGGACCACGGGGGAACACTATTCTCCTTAAGGAGACTTTGCAAGCCAGTCTGGCTGCCAGGTAAGGGGACTTATAGCTGCAATGCCCCTCTGGGAAATATTCAAATTGTCTCTCCAGTAAAGGAGACAAACTCTAGCACAGCGCCACCTATTGGAAGTAGCGATCCTAAAAGTCACAAGTGGATTTTCCACAATCCTTTGCAATATGACTCAGGATATATAAGCCAGATCAGAATCCCAATTTGCAGACACGGTGTTTCGGGGTGCTTGCCCCTCGTCAGTGCAAAGTATGGGGGTGTCTGATCTGGCTCATGAGAAAGCTATGCGGGGACCACGGGGGAACACTATTCTCCTTAAGGAGACTTTGCAAGCCAGTCTGGCTGCCAGGTAAGGGGACTTATAGCTGCAATGCCCCTCTGGGAAATATTCAAATTGTCTCTCCAGTAAAGGAGACAAACTCTAGCACAGCGCCACCTATTGGAAGTAGCGATCCTAAAAGTCACAAGTGGATTTTCCACAATCCTTTGCAATATGACTCAGGATATATAAGCCAGATCAGAATCCCAATTTGCAGACACGGTGTTTCGGGGTGCTTGCCCCTCGTCAGTGCAAAGTATGGGGGTGTCTGATCTGGCTCATGAGAAAGCTATGCGGGGACCACGGGGGAACACTATTCTCCTTAAGGAGACTTTGCAAGCCAGTCTGGCTGCCAGGTAAGGGGACTTATAGCTGCAATGCCCCTCTGGGAAATATTCAAATTGTCTCTCCAGTAAAGGAGACAAACTCTAGCACAGCGCCACCTATTGGAAGTAGCGATCCTAAAAGTCACAAGTGGATTTTCCACAATCCTTTGCAATATGACTCAGGATATATAAGCCAGATCAGAATCCCAATTTGCAGACACGGTGTTTCGGGGTGCTTGCCCCTCGTCAGTGCAAAGTATGGGGGTGTCTGATCTGGCTCATGAGAAAGCTATGCGGGGACCACGGGGGAACACTATTCTCCTTAAGGAGACTTTGCAAGCCAGTCTGGCTGCCAGGTAAGGGGACTTATAGCTGCAATGCCCCTCTGGGAAATATTCAAATTGTCTCTCCAGTAAAGGAGACAAACTCTAGCACAGCGCCACCTATTGGAAGTAGCGATCCTAAAAGTCACAAGTGGATTTTCCACAATCCTTTGCAATATGACTCAGGATATATAAGCCAGATCAGAATCCCAATTTGCAGACACGGTGTTTCGGGGTGCTTGCCCCTCGTCAGTGCAAAGTATGGGGGTGTCTGATCTGGCTCATGAGAAAGCTATGCGGGGACCACGGGGGAACACTATTCTCCTTAAGGAGACTTTGCAAGCCAGTCTGGCTGCCAGGTAAGGGGACTTATAGCTGCAATGCCCCTCTGGGAAATATTCAAATTGTCTCTCCAGTAAAGGAGACAAACTCTAGCACAGCGCCACCTATTGGAAGTAGCGATCCTAAAAGTCACAAGTGGATTTTCCACAATCCTTTGCAATATGACTCAGGATATATAAGCCAGATCAGAATCCCAATTTGCAGACACGGTGTTTCGGGGTGCTTGCCCCTCGTCAGTGCAAAGTATGGGGGTGTCTGATCTGGCTCATGAGAAAGCTATGCGGGGACCACGGGGGAACACTATTCTCCTTAAGGAGACTTTGCAAGCCAGTCTGGCTGCCAGGTAAGGGGACTTATAGCTGCAATGCCCCTCTGGGAAATATTCAAATTGTCTCTCCAGTAAAGGAGACAAACTCTAGCACAGCGCCACCTATTGGAAGTAGCGATCCTAAAAGTCACAAGTGGATTTTCCACAATCCTTTGCAATATGACTCAGGATATATAAGCCAGATCAGAATCCCAATTTGCAGACACGGTGTTTCGGGGTGCTTGCCCCTCGTCAGTGCAAAGTATGGGGGTGTCTGATCTGGCTCATGAGAAAGCTATGCGGGGACCACGGGGGAACACTATTCTCCTTAAGGAGACTTTGCAAGCCAGTCTGGCTGCCAGGTAAGGGGACTTATAGCTGCAATGCCCCTCTGGGAAATATTCAAATTGTCTCTCCAGTAAAGGAGACAAACTCTAGCACAGCGCCACCTATTGGAAGTAGCGATCCTAAAAGTCACAAGTGGATTTTCCACAATCCTTTGCAATATGACTCAGGATATATAAGCCAGATCAGAATCCCAATTTGCAGACACGGTGTTTCGGGGTGCTTGCCCCTCGTCAGTGCAAAGTATGGGGGTGTCTGATCTGGCTCATGAGAAAGCTATGCGGGGACCACGGGGGAACACTATTCTCCTTAAGGAGACTTTGCAAGCCAGTCTGGCTGCCAGGTAAGGGGACTTATAGCTGCAATGCCCCTCTGGGAAATATTCAAATTGTCTCTCCAGTAAAGGAGACAAACTCTAGCACAGCGCCACCTATTGGAAGTAGCGATCCTAAAAGTCACAAGTGGATTTTCCACAATCCTTTGCAATATGACTCAGGATATATAAGCCAGATCAGAATCCCAATTTGCAGACACGGTGTTTCGGGGTGCTTGCCCCTCGTCAGTGCAAAGTATGGGGGTGTCTGATCTGGCTCATGAGAAAGCTATGCGGGGACCACGGGGGAACACTATTCTCCTTAAGGAGACTTTGCAAGCCAGTCTGGCTGCCAGGTAAGGGGACTTATAGCTGCAATGCCCCTCTGGGAAATATTCAAATTGTCTCTCCAGTAAAGGAGACAAACTCTAGCACAGCGCCACCTATTGGAAGTAGCGATCCTAAAAGTCACAAGTGGATTTTCCACAATCCTTTGCAATATGACTCAGGATATATAAGCCAGATCAGAATCCCAATTTGCAGACACGGTGTTTCGGGGTGCTTGCCCCTCGTCAGTGCAAAGTATGGGGGTGTCTGATCTGGCTCATGAGAAAGCTATGCGGGGACCACGGGGGAACACTATTCTCCTTAAGGAGACTTTGCAAGCCAGTCTGGCTGCCAGGTAAGGGGACTTATAGCTGCAATGCCCCTCTGGGAAATATTCAAATTGTCTCTCCAGTAAAGGAGACAAACTCTAGCACAGCGCCACCTATTGGAAGTAGCGATCCTAAAAGTCACAAGTGGATTTTCCACAATCCTTTGCAATATGACTCAGGATATATAAGCCAGATCAGAATCCCAATTTGCAGACACGGTGTTTCGGGGTGCTTGCCCCTCGTCAGTGCAAAGTATGGGGGTGTCTGATCTGGCTCATGAGAAAGCTATGCGGGGACCACGGGGGAACACTATTCTCCTGAAAAATCCTTTAATAGAAATAAAAAACACAAACACATTCCCTGGTTCACCAATTTAATCAGCCCCAAAAAGCCCTCCATGTCCGGCGTAATCCAGGATGGTCCAGCGTCTCTTCCAGCTCTGCTGCATGAAGGTGACCGGAGCTGCAGAAGACACCGCCGCTCCGGTCAGCTCCACACAGCAAATGAAGAGAGCCGCGTGATCAGCTGAGCTGTCACTGAGGTTACTCGCGACCACCGCTGCGGTGGCCGCGGGTAACCTCAGTGACAGCTCAGCTGATCACGCTACTCACCTCAGTTGCTGCGTGGAGCTGACCGGAGCGGCGGTGAGTAGCGTGATTAACTCCTTTATTACCCCGATTTGCCAACGCACCAGGGCAAATCGGGAAGAGCCGGGTACTGTCCCTGAACAGTCGCATCTAATGTATGCGGCCATTCTGGGCGGCTGCTGACTGATATTGTTAGGCTGGGGGGCTCCCCATAACGTGGAGCTCCTCATCCTGAGAATACCAGCCTTCAGCCATATGGCTTTATCTGGCTGGTATTAAAATTGGGGGGGGACCGCACGCTGGTTTTTTTAATTATTTATTTATTTCTATACTCCATTGTGACATGCCCACCGACTGCTGTGATTGGGTGCAGTGAGACACCTGTCACTCAGCGTGGGGGCGTGTCTCACTGCAACCAATCATAGGCGCCGGTGGGCGGGGAAAGCAGGGAATACGAGATTGTTTAATGAGCGGCCGGCTTTTTCAAATTAGAAAAAGCCGCCGGAGCAGTGTGAACGCCGTGCAGGATCGGTGAGTATGAGAGGGGGGGGCACTTCACTCACTCGGGGGATTAGCGGTCACCGGTGAATCCTTCAAAGGTGACCGCTAATCAGTACACGGCACACAGACAGCCGAGGCATGACAATGAAGTCGGGTGAAGTTCACCCGAGTTCATTCTCATCCCGCTACTCTGTCTTCTGACATGTAGTAACGACATTTTGCATCACACACGGACATTTCTCACGGACAACATAACCACACATCTGTGCAAGGAACGTTTAATTTGGACTCCCATAGGCTAACATTATGTCCGTGTGTGCGTGCTCCGTCCCAAAAACGAACATGCTTCCGTGCCAAACAGAGCAAAAAACGTGGGACGCACACGAACACACAGAAGATCAAATAACATGCACGTGTGTTTTTAAACATAAAAAAACATATGTGCACGTTTGGTCGTATCTCCGGTATGTACGGAAACGGACCAAACACGCACGTTTTAAACGGATGTGTGTTGCAGGCCTTAAGGACCTCATCAGTTGCATTCGGAAGTTGATTGTTTAAGAAGCCTTGATGAAGTCATGTGACATGATGTAACCAAAGGTCTCTTAATTGCAGGAGTATAAAGCTGAAGAGGAGACAGGCGTGTGCGTGTGTGTGTGTGTGTAGATAGCTAGGTAATAGAAATAAAAAGAGTTACAGCCGCACACTGAAATACCAAATTTTTAAACTACCAAAAAATATCTAAGAAAATTATTGCTTTAGAGAATGTGAACTACTGGCAAACTACCCTGGAAGGATTGGAGACACCTACAGAACGAGATTTGACACCTAGACCTTGATTCTTCAAAGCAATTATGGCAGAATTCTGACAGAAATCACTTTTCAATCAATTTTTTGTGCAACACAGAGTTGTGAAAAAAAATTGTGCGACTAAATCATCACGGCGCGCTGTGCTGACATCACTCTCATGTCCTTCAGCTCCCAGCAGTACAAGCAGACATGGCCTCCTCTTGCTGGTAGCTTATAGCGAAATGTATGACCTCCAGCGCCACTACGAAGAAGCTGACTATCAAGTACGTGACTGTGATCTGAGGAGGCCTGATGGGTGCCGGGATAGCGCAGGTAGCTGCAGCAACCGGACACACTGTTGTTTTAGTCGACCAGACTGATGACATCTTGAAAACGTCTGCCAAAAGTATTGAAGACAGCTTGAAAAGGGTCACTAAGAGGATGTTTGCGGACAAGCCTGAGGCTGCTTCACAGTTCATCAGCAAAACACAAGCACAGACCCAGCGGCCGTGGTGCACAGCAATGATCTGGTGGTGGAAGCCATAATAGAGAACTTGGAAGTGGAAAAACGCACTAATGAAGACACTGGACAAATTTGCACCAGAATATTGGCAATAACTGACATCGCCAACTCTACAACTAGGCAGGATCAGTTCGGAGGTCTGTATTTCTTTAATCCAGTACCAATGATGAAGCTGGTGGAAGTCATTAAGACACCAATGACTAGCCAAACAACTTCTGACTCTCTCATGGACTTCAGTAAAGCACTGGGAAAGATGCCTGTGTCATGTAAGTGTTGCGGGCGGGGAGGACGCCGCTGCGCTGCGCTCGCTAACGCTCGGGTCCGGCGCTGATGCGATGGCTGCTCGGTGGCTTGAGCGGTGGGCCGGATCCGGGGACTCGAGCGGCGCTCCTCGCCCGTGAGTGAAAGGGGGTAGTTTGGTTTGGGGATTTGGTCCGTGAGGTTGGGCACCACCGCTGCTGGTGACGGGGATCCCGGGAGCGATCGCAGGGAGCAGCTGGGATGTTGTTTTCCCCTCCGTGGGTAGGGGTTGGTGGTCCCGGGGCCCGGTGAGATGACGGGGAGGCAGGGTTGGATGGGTGCAGGGTCGCTTGGACTGCGCAGCGCGGTGCCAGATGGCACGGTAGTACTCACTCAGCCACAAAGGTACACAAAGTCTCCGGTAAACCAAACGGCTGGATGGACGGGTCCCGCAGCCGGCTGCTGTGGCTTCTCCTGGACGGTTAGTGGTGGCTGCCTTTCCCTGCACCTTTTGTGTATGTTCGGTCCCGATGGATTCCCACCGGTAACCCACTCCCCAGCGTATATATGTGCCGGAGGAGCCCTTTTGCCCGCAGGCTCTGGCCCTTGGAACTCTAGCTGTGGCGGTAGCTGTATTTCCTTCTGTTGGTTGGACGGTTGCCTTCAATCAGGTCTTGGCTGTTGGGAAACCCCTGGGGTGCCGGTTACTGACGGATTTGACCTCTAATAACGACTCCAAGCCTGGTCGGGGTCCATAGGCCCTGCCTGTGTGTGCTGGCTTCACTTCGCTCCCCGGTTCGGTACCGGCGGGCCACCGCTCGTCCCCGGTCCTACGGTTCCGCGTTGATCTGCCTCTCCTGCAGATGGCCACCACCGTCTGCCAACCTTGCTCTTAGTGCCCGGGCCACACACCCGGACACGGTCAGTTTGCTCCTCCACTACTACTTCACTCCTCTCACTTTGACCTCCCTAACTCAACTTCAACTGAACTCCCTTCCTTCTCCCGCCTCCAGGACTGTGAACTCCTCAGTGGGTGGGGCCAACTCCCTGGCTCCACCCCACCTGGTGTGGACATCAGCCCCTGGAGGGAGGCAACTAGGATTTTGTGTCTGGCTGATGTGCCTGTCTCAGGGTGGGGGTGTTTGTTGTAATACCTGTGACGATCTGGCTAGTCCAGGGCGCCACATAAGGACACCCCAGGGTTCATTGTTAGCCATCTTCTGGTACCATACCTAATGGAATTCGTGCATCTTCATGAAAGAAGTATCTAAGGAAGACAAGGATGTTGCAATTAAATTTTAAGCCTGTTACCCAATGGGTCCTTTTGAGCTTTTGGATGATGTTGGTCTTGACACTAGTAAATACACCATTGATGGTTGGTACCAGATGGAACCTGAAAACCCCCTTTTTTGCCCCCAGTGAATTGCTCAATAAGCTTGGAAAGAAGACCGGAGAAGGATTTTATAAAGACAGATGGTTGGCCTGGCTGCACTGCAGAGCTATATTGTTAGTCTCTTGATTGCTTGGATTACGATGATCGTTGTTGTTTTTACATTGCACGGTTTTCTCAGCACTTATTAACACTCTAGTGCCGTACAGTCATGATTCTCTATTTCATCAACATCCTTTTGTACCGCTGATTCCAAACATTGATACATCATAGCCATTCTACAGTCAATAAAAAAATAAATGTAAAGAAAAATAAATCGTGCAACTTTTGGAGGTTTCACGCCAATTTTAACCAGCTTTGCCAAAATGGGCAGCGCTTGGCCAGAAGAAGAATGTGATGCCACCGCTTCTCTAATTCATAACAAACTGCAGTGTTCCCTATGCCAGAAATCGCACGCCAGTCCCTGATGTCATTTTTCAGTGTACAGCGGCAGTCTTGATGAATTGGAGCACTAATGTTTATCTACACAGACAGCAAGACACTACTACCTGCTTGGTTACAAAGCCTAAGGATAGGCCATCAATCTTACAGTTCCGAACAAACCCATTAAATATTTGGCTTCTGTCTCTATTTTATTTTCATCTTCGAAAAAAAACCTTTTTGAAATTGTCTATGTTGTGGATCAATGTCACAACGAGATGCTTGCAGGGTATGTCAACTGTCATGGCAGGATCAGGATCTGTGGAAATTACACATTCTGGCACTCTGCTTGCTAACTTCTCTGATGTCTGTGAGCAGCACAGGGAGACGCAGGCGTCGAACCACATACTTAGTAAGATTAGCAAGAGTTATTCTCTGCTGGGCTCCTTGTTAATGTCTTTGATCACATGCTGTAGGGGAGCCAGTATCATTCACTCCCCTTCTGTATATGCTGGCTGGACTATTCCATTAATGCCAGCTATTGTTTACCTATACAGGTCTGGTGAGGTGTTGTGATACAAAGTAGTGGCTGTTGTGCATTATTGCTGTGAGCAGTTGTGGTGTTAATCCTTGTTGTCTTTTTGTTTCTGCCTTCCTGCTCTTGCTTTTCTCCTTAGTCTCTCACTGTTTATTTCTGTGAGTTTGTAGTGTGTCTGAATTTTGGTTTTCTCGTCTGTCTTAATTTGTATTTCCATCATACTCCTGCACCTTCCTTCCACGTTCAGGGGTAATCCAGAGGTTAACGATAGCCTAAGGTCTCCTAGCATCCTACAGTCACATTGCGACAATCAAATCAGATTATTTACTGTACCACATTCCAGAGAACTGGTTCTAGGAATGGGAGATCCGAATTAATGAAGATGTAACTTTTAGATCTCGAAATTGGAAAACACATTCAGAATAATTTGTTTCCTAATTTAATTTCTTATGTTATGGTTTAAAAATCTAAATGTACTTTCAAAATTATATCCTAAAAAATAATAACTTTGTGTTTATTTTTAGCAGATGACTGTATCAGGAATTCAGATGAAAATCTAATATTTTCAGAATTTAAAACAGATGATCAAACTATCACACATGATACATATAAAGAATATGCTGTTGTCCCAGATATACCTCCAGTCCTTCCTCGGAAAGCTCTATCATCTGATCTTTTCAAACAAGTCCAAAATTCTGATTTATTACAGAATTATAAACAAAATAAAAGTTACAGAAGGGATGTGGAACATGAAACGGCTCCTAAAAAGGAGAAACCATTTTCATGTTCAGAGTGTGGGAAATGTTTCATTTGGAAATCAGACCTAGTTAGACATCAGAAAATTCACACAGGAGAGAAGCCATTTTCATGTTCAGAGTGTGGGAAATGTTTTAGTCGGAACATAAACCTTGTTAGACATCAGAAAAGTCACACAGGGGAGAAGCCATTTTCATGTTCAGAATGTGGGAAATGTTTTATTCGGACATCAGACCTTGTTAGACATCAGAAAATTCACACAGGGCAGAAGCCATTTTCATGTTCAGAGTGTAGGAAATGTTTTATTCATAAAATAAACCTTGTTAGACATCAGAAAACTCACACAGGGGAGAAGCCATTTTCATGTTCAGAATGTGGGAAATGTTTTATTCAGAAATCAGATCTTGTTAGTCATCAAAGATCTCACACAGGGGAAAAGCCATTTTCATGCCCAGAATGTGGTAAATGTTTTACTAGGAAATCAGGTCTTGTTTACCATCAAAAAAATCACACAAAATAAACCATTTTTATGTTCTGAATGTGGAAAATGTAATTCTCAGAAATCAGATCTTGTTAAACATGTGAAGAAGCCACACAGGGAAGGAACCTTTTTCATGTTGTGAATAATTGAAATGTATAACTGGTAAATCAAGTCTTGCCGACATCAGAAAAACAACAGAGAGGAGCAGCTATTCTTGTTTTCGGAATTTGCCAATTTTTTTTTGTCATTAATCAGGTCCTGTTGTCAGATGAGTCACACGGGAGAAGCCATCATGATGTACTATCATTCAAAGGGTTTTATCCAAAAATCAGCTACAATTGCTCAAGTAAGAATTGGTGAGGGAAAGAAAAATGTTCTCTCTTTTTAAACCTATCATATTTTTTCGGACCATAAGACACACCTAGGTATTGAAGGAGGAAAATAGGGAAAACGATTGAAGCAAAAATGTGGTCATGACGCACTGTTATGGGGGGATCTGCTGCTGACACTGTTACAGGGGTAATATCCCACAGTTTCTAGTGCAATGTGTTTGATGACATTCCCGTTAAATAGTGCTGATAAATCAGTGGCTGCCTTTTATTATTTAGTAAAACAGTGAAGAGCTGCAGATTAGTGATTTTTTTTAAATATAATCCAGTACCAAAACTTTTAGAAGTGCCCCTTATGTCCCCAAATGAACTTCCAGGTTGTGAGATCCCACAACCCTCATCGATCAATCTCACAGTGGATGAGTGAGCTCTACGACCCCAGCTCTGCGGCATCCTTCTTAAGCAGTTTAGTAAAATTTTAAAAAAGTATGTGACAGCGCTGGATTAGTTGAGAGAGCAATTTCTCGTGCTTAGAGCAGCCGCAGAGATTTGTGGGATCCCGCTCTGCACACTGAGATCCCACAAAATGGAAATTCAAGCTCAACTTTGCTAGTAAGTTGGGCATTTCGAGAGCCTTTATAAACATTTGTGAAAGGTTTTGATACTGGATTATATTTAGATAATTCACTAATCTCAGGTTTCCCACGGCTTTATTTACTAAAAAGCGCAGCCCCAGATTGGAGATAGGAACTCTGAAGTATATCACATTGTATATAATTGCATTTCAAAACTTGTTGTTTTGTTAATAAATGCTTGTAAATGTATATTCTTCATGCCTGTCTTTATTGTTTAGATGTGATGATTTTGCCTCAGAACCTCTGGAGTTGAGGCAGAGCTGTAGGAGTTTAGCACAAAAATACTGAGGGGATTTCACGGAGTTGCACGGCCGGCTGACAATCTAATGGCAGAAGTGTTGGAAAATCCCAGAGATTTGCAGAACGTGTTGTTAACTGACAGTTCTCTGTTTTTGCAGTAGCGGACTCCATGACCCTGGAAAACTGTCAGTTTTTCCTCTCAGTTGCCAGCCTCAGACTTCCTTTATAAACCTCACAATGGGGTTCTTTGGGTGAGGTTTATAGTTGTTCCTGGCTGTTGTTTGCAGCGGTCGTCTCCTCTTGTTGTTCCACAGACTTCTGTAGTAGCTACTCCTAAGATAAGTGTTTAAATTTTGCTATCTACCTGGGCTCAGGTGGTAACATTTGTGTCTCCCTTGTATTGTTTCCTTTTGTCTCCCTTAGCCTTACTGGTATTGACAAAGAGCTCATACCTACCATCCTTACTTAGGCCCAGATCAGGGTTTTCCTAGGGTGAGGTATTCCTGCTTGGCGACAGGTGCAGAATCTGTATAGGGTTGGTGAGAGCAGTAAGGGTGAGCTGCAGATGATTGTCAGGGGTTACCACTTCCCCGTTTCCCTAGTGATAGTATTCCTTTCCTTTTCCCTTTGTATTGTACTATACGGCTGGTATAGCTTCTATCCCCAGCCGTAACAGGGGAGAATTGAATCACACTATGCATCCTAGATATGTGGAAGTTGTTAAGACATTCTGGTCCCAATTTATCAATCTTTTATGCCAAAAAAAATTGGCACAAAAGCTTAGAAAATTTGGATCAATTCATAGTTGTGCCAAATTTTGGTGGCTTTTGCCATTTTCACTTCAAAATTGGCAGGGTTTGGGTGGGACGGGGGCGTGACAGTACAGCTCCTAAAATTCATTAAGACTTGTGGCATTCCCTATGCCAGAAATCTCACTCTAGTCCCTGATGGGAGTAATATTTCTTGCATGGCACAAGGAGGCACATGCCACTTGTCAAACGCTCCAGATTCCAGACGAGGCATGCACTACTTCATGAATCAGGAGTGGCCCCCCGAAAAAGTTGGGCTCTTTATGTTATAAAAATGATCCCATTACAAAGGATAATTATTGTCATTAAAAAACTAAAGGAATTTATCTGTCTGATATCCAATGGATTATTTTTTTGTGGGGCTACCCACAAATAGAGATAAGCGGACCCGTTGAAGTTTGGGTTCAGCTTTTTCTGTTATATTTTAGATAAAGTTCATTTCGGGAACTGGACTAGTCCTGAACTTGTTGGAAGTCATGGATTGGGCAGTTTGGGTCTCTGCCCACATGCAACCAGCCATTAACAGAGTATTTATTACCGTGGGAGGGATGACGGAGTTTTTCCTTGTACACAATACATCCTATAACAATGCTTTTACCTCGTCGTGAAAACCATTGAAACACTGCAAGCGGCTCGCACTGTGCCGAGCACTGAGTGTACCCGAGCACAGCGATGCTAGATCAAGTGGTTAGGATACATAAAGCACCGAACTCCAACACTGATTTTTTTGAATAAAGTCTTTATTTGGTACAAACCCCGAACTTTACTATTTAGGTTCACGCATCTCTGTCCACAAACATTTATTACAGTTTAGATTATGGGTGTAGAAGAGACCAGAACTGAAAGGGGTCTATCTCTTGGTAGAGAGGAAGTAACATTTATGATACCTATGCTGGGATATTGTGAATTCAATGGGATTCGGTCATTAAGTGTTTACCACTTAATTAATTAAAAATCAGAATAATGTAAAGACAATTTAACACTAGGTACGGGGAAGTACCAAGTGAACAGCGAAACGGAAGGGCAACCCTGTGCCTAGGGTAAGGGGAGATGAGAGCCCTGACCAAGTCTACCTCTGAGCCCCTGAGTTCCCTCACCACCCTATATAGATTCCACACCTATGCGCCAAGCCAGATACCTGACTCTAGGCCAGTCATGGCGAACCTTTTACAGGCAGAGTGCACAAACTGTAGCCCTAAACCCAATTTTTTTTCCGAAGTGCCAACCAATCCTATTACTGTATGTAAATAATTGATTTTTACATTACCATTGCAGTCTTCTTTTCAGCAGGGGGCATCACGCTCATGCGTGCTTACCACACATTGAAGCTGAGACCCTGCCCTTTCCAGACACAGCAGTTGGATTGATCTTTCTGGAAAAAATTGCAGCATATTAGACAGAGATTTTAGCATGGAATGCAATCAGATGTCACCCTGTAATCCACATCTACATTTCAAAGTCTGAACATCCTGAAATCCCATAAAGACGTACGAGTTGCTACCCTCCCCTTTCATTGTGTAGTTATGTCCCCCTTCCTGGCCAATTCCTGGTAAACATGTCCCCCATCCTTACATATATTTCCTACATTCTGATATTTGTCCCCATCATGGC
Source organism: Anomaloglossus baeobatrachus (assembly GCF_048569485.1). Classification (NCBI taxonomy): domain Eukaryota; kingdom Metazoa; phylum Chordata; class Amphibia; order Anura; family Aromobatidae; genus Anomaloglossus; species Anomaloglossus baeobatrachus. The sequence continues at coordinate 574,140,266 of NC_134357.1, read as the reverse complement.
CCCATCCCGATAAATATACCTCATCCTGGTAAATGTACCCCATTCTGGCATGTTCCCCCATGCTGGTAAATGTACCCCATCCTGACATATTGCCCATCCTTGTAAATGTTCCCCCATCCCGGCATGTACCCCATTCCTGGTAAATGTTCCCAATCCTGGTTAATGTACCACCATCCCGGTAAATGTACCCCCATCCAGGTAAATGTACCCCTTCCTAGCATGTACCCCATCCTGGTAAATGTCCGCCTTCCTGGCATGTTCCTCATCCTGGTAAATATTCCCCATCTTAACATGTTCCCCATCCTCATAAATGTTCCCCTCCCTGGTAAATGTACCCTATCCTGGCATGTTTTCCCCATCCTGCCATGCATGTTTCCCCCATTCTGGCATGCATGTTTTCCCCATTCTGCCATGCATGTTTCCCCCATCCTGGCATTCATGTTTCCCCCATCCTGGCATGCATGTTTCCCCCATCCTGGCATGCATGTTTCCCCCATGCTGGCATGCATGTTTTCCCCATGCTGGCATGCATGTTCTCCATCGTGGCATGCATGTTCTCCTCCATCCTGGCATGCATTTCCCCCCCATCCTGGCATGCGTGTTTTCCCCCCATCCTGGCATGCGTGTTCTCCCCCTCATGCTGACATGTATGTTCTCCCCCCCACACTAGCATGTATGTGTGTGTGCCCCCCCCACGCTGGCATGTATGCCCCCCCACGCTGGCATATATGTCCGCCCCCCACGCTGGCTTGTATGCTGTGTCCCCCCCATGCTGGCATGTATGTTCCCCCCCCCCCCCCATGCTGGCATGTATGTTCTCCCCATGCTGGCACTGGCCCCCACATTCCCAACTTTGCACAGCCGCACACAAGTTATAAAAAAAAACAAAAAAAAACCAAACACACAACTCACCTTCCAGCACCTGCTCCACTGCTGCGCGCCTCTGGGTCCTCAGTTCCCGCTCGGTCAGAAGACCTCATTATGCCGGCGCTGCTTACCGACGCTCCTCCGTCTCCTAGGCAACAGACCAGCGGCCTAAGAGAGGAGGAGTGTCAGAGCGAGGAGAAATATCCCTCCGCTCCAACACAACTTTGAACTGCCGGCGTGATCACACTAGCAGTTCAAAGCGGCAGTATGAGGACACAGCGCGCGTGCCAGCAAAAAGGGTTCTGCGTGCCCCAGCTTGCACGCGTGCCATAGGTTCGCAATCACTTCTCTAGGATGACCCTGAACTGAGCCCTAAATAGGGAACGGATGGGATGAGCTCTTCATCAGCCTCACTAGGTACTAAAGGACACACACGGATAACAAACAAGGCAAACAACAAACAATGTACCGCTAGATGACTCAGTAAGAAGTTAAGAGCAACAACGATCCTACTCGTGTGTGTGCAAGCCACCTGCTTGCATCTAGACCTTGTGAAGGAACTGAATATCTCCACCATAAGTGCAGGAAAAATTTAAATATTTTAACCCAAGAGGAAATACAGATGATTAGCAGCTGAAGAGGAACTCCCCAGTGTACTAAAGTAAAAGATGAAAACGCAGAAGAGGAGATACCTAGTTGTTTTGCTATATTTTTAGCACTAAGGTTCAGATACGGCTTTAAAGAAGGCAATTAAGTAATTTTATTATAAAGGTTAATATGAAATACAAACTTAAAGGAAAAGTATGATATTGCGTACACTTTTGTATATTCAACACACAAAGGTTAAGTACAGTTAAATACTTACATCACCAAGGAGCTTTGAACATCATCTGTCTGGAACTGCAGTCAGAGAAGCATGACATAGACAGAGAACTCCTGGACATCACTGCCCGGACGTCTCAAGGAGCAGGAAACATGAGCTTCTGTCTGTGCTATATTTCATCTGATCTTAAATACAGGTTTGCACAATAATTACAAACCTTAGGGGTACTTTGCACACTACGACATCGCAAGCCGATGGTAGCGATGCCGAGCGCGATAGTCCCCGCCCCCGTCGCAGCTGCGATATCTTGTGATAGCTGCCGTAGCGAAACATCGCTACGGCAGCTTCACATGCACTTACCTGCCCTGCGACGTCGCTCTGGCTGGCGAACCGCCTCCTTCCTAAGGGGGCGGGTCGTGCGGCGTCACATAGACGTCACACGGCAGGTGGTCAATAGAAGCAGGGGGCGGAGATGAGCAGGACGTAAACATCCCACCCACCTCCTTCCTTCCTTCCTCATTGCAGCCGGGACGCAGGTAAGGCGATGTTCCTCGCTCCTGCGGCTTCACACACAGCGATGTGTGCTGCCGCAGGAACGAGGAACAACATCGTAACATCGTTCCTTCCGAAATTATGGAAATGACCGACGCTACACAGATCATACGATTGACGCTTTTGCGCTCATTAATCGTAGTAAAAACGATTCACATACTCCGATGTCGACAGCGACGCCGGATGTGCGTCACTTTCGATTTGACCCCACCTGCATCGCACCTGCGATGTCGTAGTGTGCAAAGTACCCCTTAGAGTTAATGTGTTGTAGTCTTATTGATCCATGCCCTTTGATGGCCAATCTTTGGGCATAGATGATAGATGAACCAGAGATACATCACACATCAGTCAATGGGGTAATAAACCCACAGATATTCAAATCTCCCAAGAATACACATCAGGTATTTGAGCTAGGTAAATGGATATATTGTCGGTCTGTGTATATGACCCGCAACACACATCCGTGTAATTTGTACGTGTGCGGTACGTATTTGCACGTACCGGAGACACGTACACACGGAGACCCATGTTATTCAATGGTAGATGGCACACGCACGTAAAATCACACAGAACGTGTGTCCGTGTCGTAAGTACGTGTGTGCGCTTTTCTACACGGACGACATGTCCGTTTTTGGCCGGCAACACGCAGGCACGGACCCGCTTTAGTCCATGGGTCTGTGCCTGCACGGACCGCACACAGAGTATGTTAGTGTTCAGCACGTATCGTCCGTGTCCGTATTTCATCACAAAATCTGAAACACTTGTTACCAATCTATCAGGTCAATTGTAGGCCATTAATTCTGGCGCCAAACATACATTTCCTGTCTCATTTGCACGCCAGACAGCAGCTGGGCACCTGTCCTCTCACTGCAGGGGAACTTTGAGCACAGAGAACAACACAGGTACTGAGCATGGCGCCCAGAATCGATACAGAGAGGCTGATTGGAGAAGTAGAGAGGCATCCAGACCTGTGGGACACACGTGTTGATGGCTATCATGACAGGTTAATGGTGGAACGAGCATGGATGGCTGTGGCAGAGATAGTCTACCCTAGGAATGGATGGTCTCAATGTACCCCTGGAAAGAAAAATGGATATGGTGAGTACAGATATTTGCCTTGCTTCTGTCTTTACCTATATGTGCACATTCTGTAGGCAGAGTATAACATATTTGTATAGTTTGTTTGGCATGTATTAATGGGCCTGACTCATTTTGAGATACACTGGAGACTCACAAACAGGAGAGTGTAGTTTTCTGGCCTTTTGAAGTATTCATTGCAGTTTACTAGTAATGTCAGCATGTGTATATGTGGGCGGCAAAGCATTTTATGCATGTACAAAAGGCATTTCAGGGTGGTTAAGCCACAATTAAACATGTTGGGGTTTTTTTTTTTTTTTGGTTTGCATTTCTGTGATTTTTTGTAATGCAAATGTGCTGTGAAATGTCTATACATTTTGAGTTGTATTTCTATGTTTGGTTTATTACGCATGTTCCTTGGTGTCACCATGTCTGGAATGGTAACAGTAATGTGTAGTGTCTAATGTAAAATCTATGTGGAACATATGGCACTTCATGGGTTAGTAGTCATTTTGATTCTCATGGCTTTCTGTAGGAATTTTTTTTTTTTCGGACATTTAAAAGGAGATAAATTATTCAGTGGTTTAAGATTTTTACTGCTGAACTTGTTTTCTCTCCCATGCTTATTGTGTTATGTCACTATATGAGTTATGGGTTGTTGTTTTCATACACATGGATGTGTGTTCCTATTTTTTACAATTGCTGCAATACAAGACTAATGTCTAATTTTTTAAATCTACAATTGTTAAAATTTGTGACCTTATTTTACAATGTATTTTTTTTTTAAACAGTGGATCTTGTAAAACGGCGATGGCGCTCAGCCCATGACCAGTTCAGAAGAGAATATAACCCAGTGGCCACCACAGCTGCCGCTGCAAAAAAGAAAAAAATATGTCCATTATGAAAAACTGAGCTTCCTTATGCCCATTATGGAAGTACCAAAGTAAGTTTAAACCATTACATCACATGGTGTTTTTTTTTTTAAAAAGGCGCACACTAATTTTTTTTTTTTCATCAAAGTACAGAGGATAATCTGGAAGATAGTGAGGAAGCCCAGTCAGCAGTATTAACAGTGACCTCTGCTTCGGAGATGGAGCCAACCTCATATCAACCACCAACAATCCCCAACACCAGCCAGCCAGACGCAGAAGAAATGTCCTCTGATTTGGGTTTGGGAACAAGTCAATCCACTAATATAATTGCAGGCCAGTCTACAGGGCAACAAAGTGGCCCTTCACCAGTTATTGCAGACAGTAGTCCACAGCAACATGCAGGCACACAGCCAAGAATATCAACTAATACCATGCGCACAGTAGCACAATCTATCCGTGGTCGGCGACATAGGCGTTATGAAGATTTACGTTCCCTGCCAGATATCATTGATACCAGAATTATACACATGATGAATTCACTGATACCAGAGAGTGATGGAGAGAGATTTTGCCGCTCCCTTTCTCCCTCTCTTGCATTGGTTGCACCTGATAGGCAGGACAGATTGAGGGCGTCCTTAATAACACTAATATCTGCTACCCAACGTGAGCCAGAACTCATTTATTGTTTTGAAGTGATAGAACAATGGAGAGCCAATCCACGTGGCCCACACACAAACACCACTCAACAAACTGTGGAAACCCAAACAGAAGAACATTTCTCTAATTTTCAACTTCATCCTGTAGTGCAACAAACACATATACAGTGTCAATCTTCTTCTATGGTAACTGATGTACAAATTAGGCCAACAGTTGTCCCACACCAAACAGGTTCATTAATGACACAAAGGCCATCTCAACAGCCAACATTTGTCCCACAAGTACCCCAACAAACACCAATGCAAACCTCTTTTAACTATCCTAGTATTGTTAGTAATGTTCATAGACTAACTCAAATGTTTCAACAACCTACCATGTTCCTAATAATCCACAACAACAGTACTTTCAACAACAGACTTACCCAACTAACTTCACATACACACATACTCAGCCTCTTCCAACACATCAATATGTACCACCTACACTTGGTCTTCCATCTGCTCAAACAACTGCCTCATTATTTGTTCCAAGTACAACAACTGTTACTAGTGGAAACACTGATCAGTCACTCACTACAACATCTACTGTTGTGCAGCAAACATATTCTGTAGATGTCAATGCAATGGAGCCTACACAGGAAAGCATCACTAGCCTAGAGGATTTAGTTGAATCATATGATATTTTATGTATTATTTTACATTTTGATATGTTTTCTAGGGTATTGCTGGTGGGAAAAAATATCAAAATGTAACATTACTTACTCTATATGCATGTGGTCATATTTATTTTTTCCTTTACAAAAATGCAATAGAAATTACTCTATCACTTCAAAAACAATACCTGCCTGTTAGAATGTTGCCTTGCTCTGGACATGTTGTTTGGACCATCCATTAGAAAAAACTGGGTTTAGGGAAAAAATGCACGCACATAAACTACTACACTAACATTCAGACACCTTTATTATTAAAAATCCAGCCACTATGCAGTATCTGCATATGGTCTGGTCCCATACTTGTATCCAATAGTGTCCAACAAATTATGTTTGCGTGACATTATTGCATAATAAAGTATGGTGTTTTGTATGGGCTAATGTCCCTGACAAAATTGTTTATAAAAAAAAAAAAAAATTACAGGGTGTATTGCAAAAGATAACATACATACATAGGTAAAATAATAATTCTGGACTAATTTGTTCAAAAACAATTTGCCATATTTTTATTAGTCATGTACATTCAGTAGTACAGTTTTTAGAATAACCAAAAATCCTGATGTTATAGCAATATAGTTATATCACAATAGCTTATGGGGACCGCAAAAACAACCAACAAACAAAAAAAAACACATTATACCTATGTATGGTTATTTTCTCTTTTGTATTACATATGTGTTTGTGCTTATGTAACCAAGTGATAAAAAACTATAACAATGTCAAAATTATACATGACTATGGCGATTTAAACTAAAATAATCTTTAAACTGATTCCTCACTTGTAGACCAGAAGTGGACACAGTGGTTCTGACACTACCATTCTCTACAAATGGTGCATTTAAAGCTGGCAACTCCTCAATGTCTTCGTCATTGCTTTCATGTAATCTACAGTAATTATGTAACACTACTGTCGATTTAATGACCGCCTTGACGGTGATTGGTTGGAGTTGGATGGTGGTTTGATAAATGCGCCATCTTGATGCCAAAATGCCAAAGGCACTTTCAACATGGCAACGTGCTCTGGCCAATTTGCTATTAAATAGGGCTTTTGATCTGTCCAGCCTTCTTCTGGGATATGGACGCATCAAATGCCTAGACAATGCAAACCCCTGATCTGCAACCATTACAAAAGGGACAATAGGGCAATTAGTACCAGGCAATGGTCTTGGTGCAGGCAAACTTAAACTATCAGACATTAATCGTCTTGCTAAACGTGAACTTCTGAAAATGCGTGCATCTGAGGCACTGCCATAGGCCCCAATATCAGCAAATAAAAAGCAGTAGTTTGTATCTACCATGGCCAAAATAACTACAGAAAAAAACTTATGATAATTAAAATATCTTGATGCAGAGTTTGGTGGTTTCTTCACTCTAATGTGTTTCCCGTCAATGGCACCAATACAATTTGGAAAAGCTGTTTTCTCCAAAAATTCATCTGAAATGTGCATCCATTCCTGTGTTGAAGGCAGCTGCATGACATGATGCCTAAGGGTCTCCCAAAGCACAGTGCAGGTATGCAGGATAATCTTGCCAATTGTGGACCTTCCTAATAAGAATTCGAAATGCAGACTGCTGATGGATTGGCCAGTTGCTAGGTAACTGAAATAGAATAAAAACATGACATTACTTTGACTATTCATGTAATTTGTATTTTACACCAAATATTTGTATCATCCAATGACTGGCGAGATACTGTGTATGTTTTTTTTATAAATTTCTTTGGTTGGGAAAACATATGTGATCTTTACTTTCCATATTGGAAAAAATATTTAATTTTGTGTTTAATAAACAAGCTTGTTTGAGTTAAGCCTCTTGTTTCTTTAATTTTTGTAGAGATAGAATGGTAGATGTGACTTCTCAGATCTTATTTTGAAATTGCACTGTGGTTAAGTGATCAATATAAGTTTTCTACAAGGACCATAATTTTAAATTACATAATTTCAACAAAATGATGCCTTAGCGACTTAACATGTATTTCAATATAACAGATAAAGCATGAGTATACATGACAACACCTACCGTAAAGTCACCAACAGTCGTTCCTCAGGGGAGATGCTGAGGCGCATAGAGGTGTCCTGATGCTTCAAACGATGGTACACAAGGTCAAGGATGTTGTCAAATGAATTCATGGTGAGATGGCAGTAGGCTTGGAATTTAGGTGGAAATTTCCGCATTTCGCCATATAAAATATTAAAATGGCCATGTGTTTTCCTGAGCTTCACAAGGGGGTGAATCCACATCCTTTTCTCCAGTGGTAGCTCTTCTTCAATCATATGTCGCCTAACCCCAAATCTCCTAGATATCAACCAGAGCAAATACATGGTTGCTTCATTGGAGAGAGACATTTTGGAGTGTGTCTAATGTGAGAATGAGCTTAGAAGCCATGTTTTTTAAGGTTTTTTAAGCAAACTAACTAAATTGGGTAGTTAATTGACCAATTTAACACACCAGGAGCACATTTTGATGGGCTAACAAGGTTGTGTGAAAATACGTATCTGAAAAAACGGACGGCACACGGACTGCACACGTACGTATTTTATGTTAATACGGACATTCCACACGTACACACGGCTCGCATACGCCATCACACGGATACCATACGTACCGGAGAAACGCCCCAAAAATACGGAACACGGACCCAAAAACGGACCGTGTCATACGGACGTTTTTTTTTGCGGAAGTGTGTTTTAGGCCTATAGCAAACCCATAAAACATCAGGTTGAACTAAAGTAAATCATAAGGTTTCTGTTACAATGGTATATTGTCTGTCTGTACATATACAACAAACACACAGAAACCCTTAAGCATACGCAAGATTTCGTAACTATGTACACTTTGTCTGTCTGATTAAACAATATGTTATAGTTTAACATAATGTATAAACTCAAAAATAGCCATTTTTAGATTTGCAATACACTCGCTGCAGCCCGAGACTCTGCCTCCAGCAGTCCTGCGTCTCCTCCTCTGCATCCTGTACTGATCTCTGGCTCCCGGGCCTTGCGCATGCGCACTAGGCCACAGGCACGCTCTCTCACCTTGTCTTAAAGGGCCAGCGTCTCTGAAACAGGATATGGCTGATAACAGGTACAGGGTATATAAGACTTCCTTTTACATGTGGGCGGTGCCTGTTCAACATGTACTAGTAGCTTTGTCTCTTGTGCTAGGTGTTCAGGTCCCTCTGTATCTTGCACCCAGGTTAACTCTGTCTCTGCCCACAGATCACGAATGCCAGCTTGAGTGTGTCCAGTCCTCCGGTTTCCCAGGAGTTTCCCCGGTGACAGTCTGCTGTGGATCCCATCATCTTCCACCAGTCTATACTCGCCGCCGGTTCTGGACTCCACCTGGTATCATCACTTTGCACCCTCGCTGGTCTCGGACTCCATCTGTTACCACCAGTCGGCACCTGTACCCGGTTCCACTCATCCATTATGATTTCCTTCAGCCCACATCTACCATTGGACCAGCCTCCATATCCTCCACGGACATCTTAAGGACACTAACCCGTATTCCTCTCGTGTCCCAGCTGCTGTGCATCTAGGCCCTCTTTGGTGGCTGCCAGATAGTCCCTGTACAGGGATTCGCTCCTGGTGGGCTCACTGGGGGAGTACGGTGCATGGTCCCGTGGATCCTTCTTTGCACCGAACATTACAGCTACCTGTAACGTGAGACCCTGATTCCAGCAATGTGTCGCTTACTTGGCTGCTTGCTGAAGTTTTGATAAAAATCAGTTTTATCTGCTTAAGATCTACCCGTTCTCAAAATGCTGTTGTGTATAACCTCACCCACACCACTGATTGCTCATTGTACACAGCAGCCATAGACAGAAAGCTGCCAATCAAGTGGGGGCAGGGTTATACAGAGCTAATGGAGATAGAGGACACATTGCAGCAGTTTTACTACATAATACTGCTTTGTAGTAGTAGTTTTTTTTACTACTAGATTTTATCAAAACTACAGCAAGCAGCCCAGTAAATGACACATAATTGGAATCATAGTCCCTGTCTAGCACGGGTAACAGACAGTCCTGTGGTGTTTGGCATTAGAAGGTCACAGCATTTGGCTGCGCAAAATGTTCCCTGACTTTCTATTGTTCCTGCTGTCAGTATTCAGTGTACTGATATCTCCTCTGCTGGGTTTTCATCCTTTTTTCTTTAGGACCCAGGGGAGCTCCTCTTCCCTTCAGCTGCTAATAATCTGTATTTCCCCTTGGGTTTAAATACTCTCATTTTCCCTGAACTTGTACTAGTGATATTCAGTTCCTTTACAAGCTCTGGATGCAAGCAGGTGGCTTGCATACACCAGTAGGATCGTTGTTGCTCTTTACCAAACTTCTTACTGAGTCGTCTAGTGATAAGTTTTATATTATTTCCCCTTTTTTGTTATCTCTGTGTGTCCTTTACTGCATAGTGGGGTTGATAAAGACCTCATCCCATCCGCTCCCTACCTAGGGCCAAAACCAGAGTCAGCCTAGGGTTAGGTATCCGGATCGGCACATATGTGGAACCTATCTAATGTGGTGAGGGAACCCAGGGTCCAGCGATAGGCTTGGTCTGAGGTCATCATCTCCCCTTTTGCTATACACAGGGTTTCCCTTTCGCCATTCACTTGGTACTTCCCCATACATAATGTGACACTGTCTTTATATTATTCTGATTTTTAATTAAGGGGTAAAAACTTAGTGACCGAATCCCATAAAATTCATAAAACCCCAGCATAGGTATCATAAATGTTACTTCCTCTCCACCAAGAGATAGGCCCCTTTCAGTTCTGGTCTCTTCTACACCCATAATCTAAACTGTAATAAAGGTTTGTGGGCAGAGATGAGGGAACCTGAATAGTAAAGTTCGGGGTTTGTACCAAATACAGACTTTATACAAAAAATCAGTGTTAGAGTTCGGAGTTCAGGTGCTGTATGTATCCTAACCACTCGATCTAGCATCGGTGTGCTCGGGTACACTCAGTGCTCGGCCCAGTGTGAGCCGCTTGCAGTGTTTGAATGGATTTCACGGGGAGGTAAAAACATCGTTATAGGATGTATTGTGTACAAGAAAAAAAACCTGTCCTCCCAAGATACTAAATGCTCTGTTTATGGCCGGTTGCATGTGGGCGGAGACCCGAACTGCCCAATCAGTAGTTTCCAATGGGGTTCAGGACCAGTCCGGTTCCCGAACTGAACTTTATCTAATGTCCGACTGAAAAAGCTCAACCCGAACTTCAACGGTTCCGCTCATCTCTATTTGTGGGTAGCCCCACAACAAACATAATCAATCCCTTGGATATCAGAAATCTAAAATCCTTTAGTGTTTTTATTGCAATAATTATCCTTTGTAAAAAGATAATGTTAAAAAAATTAAGAGCCCAATTTATTCGGGAGCCACTCTTGATTGATAAAGTGGTGCATGCCTCTTCATGAATCTGGAGCGTTTGACAAGTGGCATGTGCCTCCTTGTGTCATGCAAGAAATATTACTCCCATCAGGGACTGGAGTGCGATCTCTGGCATAGGGAACACCACAGCTCGTCATGAATTAAAGTAAATGTGCTGTCACGCCCCCGTCCCACCCAGGGGCGGACACAGACTGCAGGGGGCCCCTGTGCAAGAAATCTTTCAGGGTCCCCCCTTCATACCACAACAAAATGATGTAAACATATAGATTGCAGTTTATTCTTAAGGCCCCGTCACACACACAGCTAAATCTTTGGCAGATCTGTGGTTGCAGTGAAATCATGGACATATTGTTCCATTTGTACACAGCCACAAACCTGACACTGATTGTCCACAATTTCACTGCAACCACAGATCTGCCAAAGATTTATCTCTGTGTGTGACAGGGCCTTTAGTCTAGGACACAACTACTAAATCTACACAATAAATAGGCTCCATATTCACCATCTGAAAAAAACAGCACAGTCCTGCCCTCATACTATCTGCTGCAGCTTCAGCGCTGTCTCCAGTGTTTTTGTTCACATTGGCTGGAAATGGCACAGCTTGGACACCCTGAGTGATTTGCAGCTTGTCAGTGGTATACAGCTCAAAAGTCTAAAGCCAGTGATTGTCTGCAGCGGTCACATGAGGCACCTGGGCTGTGACGTCTGCAGCCACTGTAAACAGAAGCATCAAGGAATGTAACACTAGAGCTGTCAGGTGGAAGAAACATGAAGATTTATAGTTTATTAAAAGGGATTGTCCAGACACAAGGTCATTACCTGGAGGCCAGATTCTGTAAAAATAACAAAAAAAATTGTGTTCCCCTGCTGTCACCTCCTGGATCCAGCGCAGGCCGCCCTGATGTCTGTGCCAGCATTATCTCACCATTCTACGGGACACAGGACTGCTGCAGCTTGTGATACTTGCAGTTCAAGTCACCTGACCGCTGCAGCCGATCACAAGCTGCAATGGTCGTGTTCCTGGTAGAACAGTGACATAATTAATAGTAGCACAGACCACAGGACGGCCTGCGCTGGATCCAGGCGGGTGACTACAGGTGTGAATAATTTATTTTGTTAGTTTTAGAAAATGTAACCCCCATAGATTATTTTGCCACACAGTTTCTTTACAGTACATGTATTATTTCACACAACTCCTTTAAAAGGGAACCTGAGAGCTGATACCCATGAGCCATGGACAGCCTGCACCAGGCAGTGGGTATATGATCTCCGCCAGGTGTGTGACCCCAAAACGCTGCAGAGATTCAGAGAAAGACATTAAGGCCATGTGCCCATGGGAGATCGTAGCTGCGGATGTCTCCGCAGGTACGGCCGCAGGTTTCCCGCAGCCGAACGCCGGCGATCCGCAGCTATTTTTAGCTGCGGGATGCCAGCGATATAGCAGCGGTAAACCTGCGGACTTGCATGCGAATTACCTGCGGACATCCCGGCCCTATCTCCATAGTGGAGGGCCGGGATTTCCGCAGGTAATTCCGCAGGAATAACTGACATGCAGTTAGGTGCGGCTGCGGGACATCCGCAGGAGATTCCGCAGCCGCACTATCCGCATCGTGGACACAGACACTCCCCAGGTCCCATAGGGTAACATGGGGAGTGTCTGTACATGCTAAAACTTGCAGATTTTTCGGGAAAATCCAGAAAAATCCGCAGGTTTTCCGCGGCAAAATCCGCGGGTAAATAGTCCCGTGGGCACATGCCCTAATAGATGCCGGGGACTGAGCGACATGAAATGCTAGTCGGACAGATGTGATGTCTGATACATGCTGCTTGATCAATGGGTGACATGTGACATGCATCTGCTGTCAAGATTCTTTATGCAGTGCTCTATATCACAGGAGGCGACAGAAGAGAAACAGAGGAAATACAACAAAACACACCAGCACCATAGACATCATTAAAGAAGCCTCTCTAACTCTCTCCGGGATCCAACGCTGTTCTGCTCCTCTTCTCAGTGACGTCACAGCTGCTCTCTCTGATGTCCAGCGCTGTTCTGCACTTCTCAGTGAGGTCACCACCGCTCACTCCAGCGTCCAGCGCTGTTCTGCTCCTCTTCTCAGTGATGTCACCGCCACGCTCTGCAGCGTCCAGTGCTGCTCTGCTCCTCTTCTCAGTGACGTCACTGCTCTCCAGTATCTCTGGTGTCCAGCGCTGTTCTGCTCTTCTTTTCAGTGACATCACCGCTCACGAGCATCTCCAGGTCACACTGAGCTCTGCAGGACCCTAAAGTGACTTATAAAATGTAAATCTATGGAGTGTTAGAAAGAGGCTCTATAGACTTTCATTGTAAGGCTATGTGCGCACACTATAATTTTGTTTCTCCAGTGTAAAAGGCACCTTCTGGCAGAAAAAAAATGCAAAAATGTTGGGAAAAATGCAAAAAGAAGTGACATGCTGCTGCTTCTTTTTTTTGCACCCAAAACTGCACGCAAAAATGACAACGTGCACACAGCACTTCAGAATTCTCATAGACTTTGCTGGGGAAGGAAATGCATGCAATTTAGGGCCACAAACTGTACCCAAACTGCAATAAAAAACACAGGACCTAAAAGAGACTTCCGACTCAGAGTGTAGTGTGACCCGAAATACTGGAGAGTGGGGACATCACACAGATGAGTAGAGGAGAAGACCGGCGGTAGGTCACACTGCATCAATAAAAAAAAAAAAAAAAAAAAAAAGAGTAGGAGGCTTCTGTATATGACTGTATTCACCTATATGTTCACATGCATCACCACATCCGACCTTTCTCACACTTGTAATAGAGCTGAAATACTATGAGTACATAGGTGAATACAAGGATGTATACAGATAAATACATGGGCATCACATACACATGTGCAGAAATACATAGACATGACACTTATACAGACATATGGATGGATAGATAGAGGGATAGATAATAGAGGGATGGGATAGATGATAGATTCATAGATAGAGGGATATATAGATAGATGGATGATAGATAGGTAAATAGCTAGATAGATAGAGGGATAGAGAGATAGATAGAGGGGTGGGATAGATGATAGATTCATAGATGGAGAGATAGAGGGCTATATAGAGGGATAGCTAGATGGACAGATAGATGGATAGAGGGATACATAGATAAATGGATAGATAGACAGACAAATGCACATTACACATGGACTCACCCTCTCTGCTGTCTCTCTGCAGATGATTGTGTGTCGCCCAGTGGTCTTTACCTGTAGCGGTCGCCTCATGGACTTCAGGGACTCCTCTCCACCTCCAGGGACGCCACAGGGTCTTCACATGCTGGGAACCTTCTGGCCACAGGTATGTCAGGTTAACTTGAATGGGAATCGTGACGCCACTCTCGGTTTTATGGTCAGTATGAGGGGTGACTGCCACTGCAGTTTAGTGAGCGTCTGCGGCTGGTGGTGATTGCAGTTAGATGGTGTGGCCTCCCGAGAGTGAGGCTGGCCCCAGGGGCTCGGGTGTGGGTGCGTAGTACCATAGGTCGCCGAATAAATGCAAACAGAGTCCAAATGTCTTTCAGGGTTTTTACTCACGTTCAGATTGTAGTTGTGAGGCAACCCGGGCAATGCTATGATGAACCAGGTGGAACCAGGTGTCCCTCAGGCTGATTATAGGGGTGACTGCTGACTCGCCTTCCTAGCATTTTGGTTTCAGACCATTCCGGACTTAGAGTACCGTGGGATGCATCCAGGGAAGTCGCTGCTACCTTCCTCCTCTTTTTGACCCGTTTGCTGATAGCGTGGACCAAGGATAAGATGGCTCCAGGCTCGATCCTCCTTATGGGCCCCCTCGTTGCTGTTGATGCTCGGGTTCTGTGTTGGTTGGTGTGGAACCTCTAGTCCCACCACCTGCAGGATTTAGCAGACCACTAAATGGATGTCTGGCTCTAGGGACCTGTACCCCGTGTGTGCCTTCATTACCAGGAGTCCTCGTAATCAGCTCCTTACTGCTCTCTTTCTTCAGGTGTCTTTCAGTCTGACTTGGTGGTAATCTTATCCCCTGCCAGCAGCCACTGCACGTGCAGGGTCCGACACTGTTCCACTCTTCAGCCCTACACTTCAGAGACGGCTGCTCTACTCCTTCTCCTCTGACTGCCACTGCACAACTCTCCTCCAGCTTCACTATAGCATCACACTAACTGAGATGTGGAGGCTCCGCCCCCTCCTGGGTCTGCCCAGGGGTCCTCTCTAATGTGCATGTGTCCTGTCAAAGGGTGCCTGTATGTGTCCACACCCTATTCAGCCTTTGGGATTACCTGTTTGTACTGACCCAGCATGGGTGCAGTACTCAGTGGCGCCTGCCAAGGTCACGGGCGCCACATTCCCCCTTAGTTATCAACAGTACGTCCTCGGGCTGTAAAGACAAGAAAATTTTAAAGTGCAAACTTTTCACATAAAAACATCATAAAACATTCCAAGTACCATTTTTCACCACCCTCCACCCACAAGTCCGTAACCCACCCAAAAACTTTTCAGAAGGCAGGTCACCACTCATTTTGGTGACCAGGTCAGGGCCAGCTCTATCCCAGCCTTTCCTCCAATCTTCCTCTCCTGGAAATGGTGGTTAAAGGTAGACCCCTTAAACAGGCGTGCTCCCTTGACGTTGGTGAGCCAGACCTCATAAACAGGTGTGCTCTGGTTTTCTGGTGCAGAGTCAGGCCCCATAAACAGGCATGCTCTGGTTGGTACCTCTGGATTAACTATACACACTGTGGGAGTTTGTGGCTATAGCCAGTTCATAGCCTTATGGTCCATTTGTAGTTGCACATAACCAAGTGCAAAAAAATAATTTTTCAAATGTTCTCACAACAGTACTTGTGGGCACATCTTCTTAAACAGGTAACATTGCTTCAACTTCAACTGGTAAAACTTTTCTTTACTTTCTCTTCATTCAAACAGACTTTCTCCTTTCACTGGTGCTTGGCACTGCAGTGCTCTGCTCCTGGCAGGTGGTGTCTTGGGTTGGTTCTTGTGCCTCTGTATCTGGAACTGTGTCTTGAGCTAATTCTTGTACTCCAACATATTCAACATCTCTAGCATCCACTTCTTCAACTTTGGGATCCCCTAGTGGCAATAACTTTGAAGACTTGGTGGAATCTGCTGGGCTGTAGCACCACGTCTAGGGCAAACCAGCACCTTTCACCTTTGTGCCTGGTGAATTCAATGATGTCTCCCATACGTAGGTCTCGACCAGGGTGTCCTCTAGGCAAGTGGGACTGGACATCCCTTCTGGACACAAATTTGCCCTACTTAACACCGGCCTCTACAATAAAATCGTAGCCAGTGCGCAGGTTGAATTCCTCAAAAACTCCGCGGTGGATAGGACCTCGGGTCTGGAACCCGGACTGCCGCAGGGACTTCTCCTGTAAATCCCTGGCCTCCACTTGCTCTTTCTAGGGTAAGCTGCTCAGGGGGTGGGGTTGCCTTGCCCTCACGCGGTGCTGTCCTCTGCTGGCTGGTCTCCTTATCACCTCGCTGTCTGCAGGCTCCCAGGTCACACGCAGGCTGGGCATAAAGGCGGTTAGTTCTTCCTCTTCAGCAGGGGGTGTTGTAACCTCTTCCCATTGTCGGGGGGGGGGGGGCACAGCACGACCTCAGGGCCTCCCTTTCTCGCAAAGGGTGCTGCATCCTCCTGCATCCGTTTGGGGATCGTCACTTCAGCCTCCATGCTTCCCCTCAGTGGTGCTGAGTACTCCTCCGGTTGTTCTGGCAGCAGCCCTGGGGACGGACTTTCATCAAAGGGCCAGGGTGGTGGACCCTTCTCTGCCACAAAGGGTGTCGGGACTGCTCCGGGTCCGGCCGGCAGCCTTGGGACCAAGTACTTGTCCACCAGGTGGGCTGGGAACCGAGCCTTTAAATCTTGCTTAAGTCGCGCCATCTCTTCAGCCACTTCTGGAGGGAAGGTAGAGGCAGCATCCCCAGTCAGCGACTGGGGCGCTGTGACCGCTTCTGGTCTGGGGGTAAAAGTAGAAGGCATTCCGGCCTGGTCAGGTCTGGCCGGACGGGACGTTGCTGCGGCCTGGTCTGGTCTGGCCGGACGGGACGTTGCTGCGGCCTGGTCTGGTCTGGCCGGGCGTGGAGACGCTGCGGTCTGGGACGCCGCTGCAGGGGTCGCCTCCGGGATCACAGCAGGGATCACTTCAGCCTCCGGTAGCGGCACCGGCAGGGTCAGCGCACCCGATTGGGTGGGGGCAGCGTGGGACTCACCCTACGGTATCAGCAAGGGGGTCTGGATGGTCACCTCTCTGCATGGTGTTGGCTGCGCGGCCCGCTTCTCATGGGCCTGAATCGCCACCGCCATCTCCCGCAGCTCCGAGCGACATTCCATCACTTGCTGGAGGATCCGTGCTTGCATCCAGTCACAGAACTGGCAAGCTCCCAGTCCCACCAAGCGGCAATGCCTAGTTCTGGCTCGCGGCTTGCAGACGCCATCCTCTCTCCGTCGCTGCTCACCAAGTTCTGGTCTCGCTGCAGCCTAAGTTTTAAGTTTTGTTTCTCCCAGACAGCAATGTTCCTGCCGTCGCTGGTCAGATCCGCCCTCATCTTCTCCGTGCACTCGGTCAGAGCATTCCAGGGGTTCTCCAATAGCCACGCCCCTTCATGGGCGGTTACTTCTTTTCTGCACAGGCTGCTGTTGTTTTCTTGGCGCGCTTTCTGCGGTGGCAATATGGCGGCGTTTCAAATTTTTCAAGCGGACCGCCAAGGCGCACGGCCACCTGTCTGAACAGGTCTAGTCCTTATCCTGTTCGTGACGCCAGAAACTGTTCAAACAGTGGTCTTTACCTGTAGCGGTCGCCTCATGGACTTCAGGGACTCCTCTCCACCTCCAGGGACGCCACAGGGTCTTCACGTGCTGGGGACCTTCTGGCCACAGGTATGTCGGGTTAACTTCAATTTGAATCGTGATGCCACTCTCGGTTTTGCGGTCAGTATGAGGGGTAACCGCCACTGCAGTTTAGACCCGCAACACACATCCATTTAATTTGTACGTGTGCGGTACGTATTTGCACGTACCGGAGACACGTACACACGGAGACCCATGTTATTTAATGGTAGATGGCACACACACGTAAAATCACACGGAACGTGTGACCGTGTGGTAAGTACGTGTGTGCACTTTTCTACACGGATGACATGTCCGTTTTTGGCCGGCAGCACGCAGGCACGGACCCGCTTTAGTCTATGGGTCCGTGCCTGCACGTACCGCACACGGAGTATGTCCATGTTCAGCACGTTTCGTGCGTGTGCGTTTTTACATTAGCGATCTTATTTTTTGTTTTTTTTAAATTAAATTCAGTATACTTACCTTTTTTCCTGCTGTTCTCAGTCATACTTACATTGGCGCTCGTTTTTTGCAGAGAATACGCGGCAACATTTACTTTGAATATGCCGGCCGCTCATTAATTAATCTCGTATTCCCAGCTTTCCTCACCCACAGACGCCTGTGATTGGTTGCAGTCAGACACGCCCCCCACGCTGAGTGACAGCTGTCTCACTGCACCCAATCACAGCAGCCGGTGGGCGTGTCTATACTGTGCAGTAAAATAAATTAATAAATAATTAAAAAAAAACGGCGTGCGGTCCCACCCAATTTTAATACCAGCCAGATAAAGCCATACGGCTGATGGCTTTGGGATTACCTGTTTGTACTGACACAGCATGGGTGCAGTAGTCAGTGGCGCCTGACGAGGTCAGGGGCGCCACATTTGCACATGGTGCCCAGAATGGCTGTTTGGAGCCTGCACTTCTATCTTCTCCTGGGGTCCGACTGCTGTGTCCTCCTGCAGTAATTTCAGTCAGGAGCACCGCAGAGCCTGACAGTCGCTGAGCACCGCAGAGCCTGACAGTCGCTGAGCACCGCAGAGCCTGACAGTCGCTGAGCACCGCAGAGCCTGACACTCGCTGAGCACCGCAGAGCCTGACAGTCGCTGAGCATCGCACAGTCTGCAAACAGTGGAATCAGACGCAGCCAAGAAACCAAAGAACTCCAGAGTAAACAGTACTAAAACATATTCCTACCAAAGTGTCTCACAGTAATTACTGATACATTTACTGCCAAGATAAAATAAATTAAATTAAATAATAGAAACATATAAATGTCTACCTTTTTTTTTTTTTTTTAAGTAATGCTCAGACAAACTAGTCATACAATTACCAAATAATGCATACTACATAGTGTTACTGAACAGCACCCACCATACCAACACCAATAACACTGCTATACATTGCAAAATAATGCCGCCACACCATGACCAAATATTATCACCACATGGAGTCTGAACATAACCACCGCCCAGTTAATGAGCAGAGCCCACTGCACCAAGACCAGTGGGTTCACACCGCAAATCCCCAAAAATAATCTGCAGTGTGTGAACTTGGCTTAAAGTAGCGATGTCCTCTTTTGTGCCCCTCACCACGCACGCACACGCACAATAAATTTTCACGTCTCTCCCATATAATACTAATGATTATGACCTTCTTTATAGTCTTAGGTACCATAATAAATCACTGCACAGCACAGGGATAATACACAAAGTGATGTCACAGTACAGGGATAATACACAGTGATGTCACAGTAAAGGGTTAACACAGTGATGTCACAGTACAGGGTTAGCACACACACAGTGATGTCACAGTACAGGGTTAGCAGACACAGTGATGTCACAGTACAGGGATAATACACAGTGATGTCACAGTAAAGGGTTAACACACAGTGATGTCACAGTACAGAGATAGGGGTAACAGTGATGCCACAGTAAAGGCTTACCACACAGTGTCACAATACAGGGTTAACACACACACAGTGATGTCACAGTACAGGGTTAACACACAGTGATGTCACAGTGCAGGGTTACACACACAGTGATGTCACAATACAGGGTTAACACACACACAGTGATGTCACAATACAGGGTTAACACACACACAGTGATGTCACAATACAGGGTTAACACACACATAGTGATGCCACAGTACAGGGTTACACACAGTGATGTCACCGTACAGGGTTAACACACAGTGATGTCACAGTACAGGGTTAACACACAGGGATGTGACAGGACAGGGCAGTAACACTTGCACAATATAATACTCACCTGCTTTTTCTTTCTATTCCTTCTGTTCTCACTTCTCCTCGTTTTCTCTACTCCTTTTCTCTGCGTGCAATGCTCAGGTCTCTGCGCCTTCTGCCCGGTTTGCTTTCCATATTTTCTGTTCTCCAGCGCTTACTGAACAAGCTCCGCCCCCTCTCCTGATTGGCTGTTCTCCTGGCATCTCTCACACCTATCTGATTGAAAGAAGTTGCTGCCTAGCCACTCCCTCCTCTTCAGCAAAGGCCACAAGGTGTGTAATGTCGGCTGCTCCTCTGTGTTGCGGTTGACTGCAGCTATACAAAGTGCGGGCCCCATGTGGCCTTAATCAGCTGCTTGTTGACCGTCCCGGGGCAGCCCGTCCGTGCTGGGAATGAGGAAAAGTGAAATCACAGATGCAGCGGGCAGCCATCATGGACCCCCTTCAAGTCACAGGCCCCATAGCAGTGGCGTGGTCTGCCTCTATTGACGGTACGCCAAGTTTCAGTGCAGGAGGATGAAAGCAGCTCAGCAATGATGAGGACGGCATGGGAGGCAGGGAGCCATGTATATATCCAGCAGAGTCCTCTATGCTGCAGACGGAGCTATGGGCGGAGCCTCCTTTCTGCCTCACAGTCTTCTTTCCTCTGCACGCTGGCCGGCAGTTTCTGCAGAGATGAATCTTCGCTCCTGCAGGCCCCTATCAGGTGAGGAAGGGGACCATGTCAGCTCAGCATAGCTATATGCGGTCAGCTGATCGGGCCCCTGCTTCTCCTGTTAGTATTCAAAGCTGATGTCGACAGTGGATATTAACACGTTATACATGTTTTCAGGTCATAGGGGCCCCCTCCCGCTCGAGGCCCCTGTGCGACTGCACATACTGCACCAGCTATATGTCCGCCAGTGATCCCACCCAAGCTCTGCCAATTTTGGAGTGAAAATGCCAAAAGCCACCAAATGTTGACACAACTTTCCGAATTTTTGAGACTTTTCAGAGCTTTTGTGACAATTTTTTTGGCATAAAAGCTTTGATGATTTGGGACCAGAGCGTCTTTACAACTTCCACATATCTAGGATCCAGTGTGATTTAATTCTCCCCTCACTATTTTTGTGTGAAATGCCTACAGGTGTGCACCAACTCCAGAGGCTTAGAGGCAAAATCATCAAATCTAGACAATAGAGAAAGCGAAGCATGAAGAATATATATTTACAAGCATTTATTGACAAAACAACAAGTTTTGAAATGCAATTATATACAATGTGATAAACTTCAGAGTTCCTATCTCCAATCTGGGACTGCGCTTTTTAGTAAATAAAGTAGTGGGCAACCTGAGATTAGTGAATTATCTAAATATAATCCAGTATCAAAACTATTCAAAAATATTCTTAAAGGCTCTCAAAAGGGCTAACAGTGTGCCTGCTAAAAAAGAAAATGATTATTCACTGTTCCCCACGCCATAATCCCGCCCACCTCTAGGCAATGAAGCCAGTGCCAACCAAAAGGTGGGTGGTATTATTTGCGTGGGGAGCAGTGAATATTCTGGTAGCAGGCATCCGCATGTAACTGGGGGCACATGGCAGTAATGTCATGCGCTGTGCCGCTTACATGCTGAAGTCACTTGCCAGCATCAGAAGAGAACACCGTGCACAGGGAGAGCGGAGGGATGGAGAGTATAATCATTTATTTTCTTATGTGTGCAGTGTGATGGGGAAAGTTATACCAGAATGGGCCCAAGATGAGGGCTATATATATACACGGATGGGGACATATACACTAGGACAAGGGCCATATATACCAGGATGGGATAAAGATGGGCAACATATATACCAGGATGAAAGACGTATATACGAGTATGGGAGACACATACCTGGAACGGGCCCAGGATGGGGGACATTAGTACAGAATTGGTGACTTTTATCCCCGTATCAGTGTCAGCAGCAGATCCCTCTCCATAACAGTGCTTCATGACCACATTTTTTTGCGTTAATTTTTTCCTTATGTTCCTCCTTCAAAACCTAGGTGTGTCTTATGGTCCAAAAAAATATAAAGCTCTAAAAAGAAAGAAAATGGTTCTTTTCCTCACAAATTCTTACCAAGAAACTGTAGCCAATTTTAGGATAAGCACTTTAGACTTGATTTACCAGTTAAACATTTCAATTATTCACAACATGAAAAAGGTTCCTTCCCTGTGCGGCTTCTTCACATGTTTAACAAGATGTGACTTCTGAGAATTACATTTTCCACAATCAGAACATAAAAATTGTTTATTTTGTGTGATTTTTTTCATGGTGAACAAGACCTGATTTCCTAGTAAAACATTTACCACATTCTGGGCAAGAAAACATCTTCTCCCCTGTGTGAGATCTTTGATGCCTAACAAGATCTGATTTCTGAGTAAAACTTTTACCACATTCTGAACATGAATATGGCTTTTCCCCTGTGTGACATCTTTGATGCACAACAAGTTCTGATTTCCGAATAAAACATTTCCTACATTCTGAACATGAATATGGCTTCTCCCCTGTGTGACATCTTTGATGCACAACAAGATTTGATTTCTGAATAAAACATTTCCTACATTCTGAACATGAAAATGGCTTCTTCCCTGTGTGATATCTTTGATGCACAACAAGATTTGATTTCTGAATAAAACATTTCCCACATTCTGAACATGAAAATGGCTTCTCCCCTGTGTGAAGTTTTCCATGGTCAACAAGACTTGATTTCCTAGTAAAACATTTACCACATTCCAAGCATGAAAATAGCTTCACCCCCGTGTGAGATTTTTCATGCCTAACAAAATCTGATTTGAAATTAAAACATTTCCCACATTCTGAACATGAAAATGGCTTTTCCCCTGTGTGAATTCTTTGATGCTCAATAAGTTCTGATTTCCTGGTAAAACATTTCCCACATTTTGAACATGAAAATGGTTTCTCCCTTGTAGGAGCCGTTTCATGTTCCACATCCCTTCTGTAACTTTTATCATGTGTGATACTTTCATCATCTGTTTTAAATTCTAATAGATTTCCATCTGAACTCCGAATACAGTCATCTGTTAAAAATAAACACAATGTTATTATTTTTTAATGATATTATCTTGAAAGTACTTTTTTTTTTTTTTTTAAACCATAACATAAGAAATTAAATTAGGAAAAAATGTATTCTGAATCAGTTGTCCAATTTCGACATCTAAAGCGGGCTTTACACGCTACCATATATCTAACAATATGTCGTCGGGGTCACGTCGTAAGTGACGCACATCCGGCATCGTTTGATATATCGTAGCGTGTAACAGCTACGTGCGACTGTGAACGAGCAAAAATACTAACCTTATCGTTGCTCGTTGACACGTCGCTCATTTTCTAAAAATCGAACGTCCGGTTGTTCAATGTTCCCGAGGCAGAACACATCGCTCCGTCTGACACCCCGGGAACAATGAACTGCAGCTTACCTGCGGCAATGTGGAAGGAAGCAGGTGGGAGGGATGTTTACGTCCCGCTCATCTCCGCCCCGATTGGCCGGCCGCTGTGTGATGTCGCGGTGACGCCGAACGCCCCTCCCCCTTCAGGGAGAGGATGTTTGCCGCCCACAGCGAGATCGTTTGGAAGGTAAGTACGTGTGACGGGGGGGGTAAAACATTGTGCGACACGGGCAACAAATTGCCCGTGCTGCACAAACGATGGGGGCGGGTGCAATCCACATGCGATCGCTCATGAAATCGGAGCATGTAAAGCAGCCTTAAGAGTTACATCCTCAGTAATTTGAATCTCCCATTCCTAGCACCAGTTCTCTGGAATGTGCTACAGTAAATAATCTGATTGATTGTCACAATGTGACTGCAGGATAATGAGGGACAGGAGGCTCCTATACTGTCCCTCACGCTAGTGGACCCTAAACTATTCCTAACCTCTCGATTACCCCTTAAGATGGAGATGCCCGAGTCCCGTGACTTACTATTCTCCTGACCAAATCTAAATCGGTTATCTCCTGGGGAAGACAGGGACAGGAATATGATGGAAACAAAGATTAAGACACACAGGAAACACAGATTAAGACAAATGGGTCACAATGCAAACCCACACAAATAAACAGTGAGAAACTAAGGAGAAAAGCAAGAGCAGAAAGGCAGCAACAAAAAGACAACAAGGGTTAACACCACAACAGCTCACAGCAATAATACACAACAACCACCTGTAAGTCTGGGTCACAACACCTCACCAGACCTGTATAGGTAACCTATAGCTGGCATTAATGAAATAGTCCAGCCAGCATATACAGAAGGGGAGCGATAGATACTTTCTCCTCAACAGCATGTGATCAAAGACATTAACAAGCAGCCCAGCAGAGAATAACAAATGCGCCGTCACACGTACTTACCTGCTATGAGACGTCGCTGTGGGCGGCGAACATCCTCTTCCTGAAGGAGGTGGGACGTTCGGCGTCCCAGCGAAGTCACACAGCCACCAGCCAATTGAAGCGGAGGGGCGGAGATGAGCGGGACATAAACATCCCACCCACCTCCTTCCTTCCGCATTACCGGCCGGGAGACGCGGGATGCAGGTAAGGTCTGTTCATCATTCCCGGGGTGTCACACACTGCGATGTGTGCTATCCCGGGTACAATGAACAACCTGACGTTCAATTTTTAGGAATTGAACGACGTGCATGTGATGAACGTTTAAACGTTCAATCGCAATCGCATGTAGCTGTCACACGCTACAATGTACCTTATGATGCCGGATGTGCGTCACTTACGACGTGACCCCGCCGACACATCGTAAGATATATTGTAGCATGTAAAGCGGACTTAACATCAGCCCCGAGCATGCAGCCGCAAGAAAGTAAGGCTATGTGCCCACATAGCGTATTTTCATGCGGTTACGCTGCGTTTTGCACCGCAGCGTAACTGCATGCGTCCTGCGTCCCCAGCACAATCTATGAAGATTGTAAGCTGCTGTTCATCGTTCCCGGGGTGTCACATGGAGCGGCGTGTGCTACCCGGGGAACAATGAGCAACCGGCGCAATTTTAATTAAATGATATTATGAAACCGAGCGACGAGTACACGACTCACGATTTGTGAGCGATACTGCATCGCTCGGTGTCACAGAGGCCGACGTCGCAAGCGATGCCGGATGTGCGTCACAAAAACCGTGACCCCGACGATCTATCGCACGATAGAGCGTCTCGTGTAAAGCACCCTTTAGGCTTTCTAACCAAAGCAGGTAGCAGGGTCTTGATGTCTGTGCAGATAAACATTAGGGTTCCAGTTCATCAAGACCGGTGATGGACACTGAAAAATGACGTCAGGGACTGGAGTGAGGTTTCTAGCATAGGGAACGCCGCAGTTTGTTATAAATTAGAGAAATTGTGGCATCACACCCTTCTTCTGGCCAAGTGTTGCTTATTTTGGTAAAGCTGGTTAAAATTGGGGTGAACACACACCAGGCTTTGGTCACATGACGTGATGTTTAAAAGGTCCTTAAGCAGTCCTATAATTGGCATATAAACACTGGGGCCCCTAGGAGAATGGGAGCCCTGTGAAATTGTCCAGTTTGCTTTCCCTTTCCCCTAATGCCAGTCTGTGTCCTGTTTAGTTCATTTAGACTCCTGCAATTTGACCTTTGGTTACATCATGTCACATGACTTTGAAGTCATCAAAAGCCCTTAAACAATCAACCTTAGAATACAAATGATGGGGTCCCTAAGAGAGTGGGGTTCCTGAGAAATTGCGCAGTTTGACTCCTCCCAACACTGGTCCTGACTGTAACTAGGGCTTATTTATGGAGTAGGGCTTATATTTCATTCTCCAAAAATCCCATAAAATCATGCTAGTTCCTATTTTCGGTTTTGGTCATGTTTTCGGGGAAACAGGGTATTCATGAACCCTCTGCAGGTCTTTGAGTTGCCTTCATAACAACATAGAGAAGGCACTAGAAACAACCAGCAGAAGAAGCAGAAGCAAAGAAAATACAGCTGAAAAAAACCAGAGCAGAAAGTCTAAAAATGTAAACACAAAATTAGTGCAGAAAGTACATGAGTAGATATCTCTTACAGGATAGAGCTGGAGGAAACACATCCTGAGGAACATCGGGCTCTTCTTGTTTACAGTCCTGTGGGAGAAGAGGACGGGGACATCTCTCTGGTGTTGTCCTCTAACTGGATAGACCTGGAGGAGACACATACAGGGACTGAATTCATTCCTTACATACAGATAATTATAGGCCGTGTGTATTTAGTCCTGTCTATTACCTGGTGATGTGAGGGGCTGGGGAACCTCCATCATGACGTCCTTGTACAGATCTTTGTGTCCTTCTAAATACTCCCACTCCTCCATGGAGAAATAGACGGTGACGTCCTGACATCTTATAGGAACCTGACACATACAATGATACCGTCACCCCCGATCCCTTCATAGCGTTACTGTATAATGTCCCAGCATTCCCAGCAGTGTCACCTCTCCAGTCAGCAGCTCAATCATCTTGTAGGTGAGTTCTAGGATCTTCTGGTCATTGATGTCCTCATGTATCGGGGGGTGAGGTGGAGGCCCCGTGATTGGGCTCAGGGGTCTTCCCCATCCCTCAGACGCAGGGGCCTGACAGCGCTCACTAGAGGTCTTCTTCACTACTGTGTAATCCTGGTTATGGAGAGACACAGTAATAAATCTCACTCCAGACATTTCCAGAGTCCTCACCTCTCCAGTTCTGTCCATCTGTTATTCCCATAGATAAGAATGATGTAATGTGACGTCATCAGAATCTCTCACCTCTCCAGTAAGCCGGAAGAGGATCTCTAGGGTGAGGTGTAATATCCTCTCCGCCATCTTGTCCCTGTCCATATCCATCCTTCACAGGGCAATCAGCAGAATTCTCTTCTATAGAGCGATTGTTCTCCCCCAGCATCTAATGTGTATGGAGCCTGAGCCCAGTAATGGGGAATCTCCACACACCTCCTCCTGCAGAGCCGCACACTAGATATATAATACCCTGCACCTACCTCCACCTGCAGAGCCGCACACTAGATATATAATACCCTGCACCTACCTCCACCTGCAGAGCCGCACACTAGATATATAATACCCTGCACCTACCTCCTCCTGCAGAGCCGCACACTAGATATATAATAACCTGCACCTACCTCCACCTGCAGAGCCGCACACTAGATATATAATACCCTGCACCTACCTCCTCCTGCAGAGCCGCACACTAGATATATAATACCCTGCACCTACCTCCACCTGCAGAGCCGCACACTAGATATATGGCTGCTCTGTGCTGCCAGGACCTGTGATGATGTCACATGGAGGGGAGGAGTCAGGGGTCACATGATCAGCTCCTCAGTGTATGCAGGACTCTGCTGTGCTGGGTGTCATGGTGCTGGATGAGGGGAAGTTTATGTGTGGGGTCAGGAGGGGTTTACAGTGTGAATGTAGCAGAGCCGTGTGTGTACGAGGTGTACGGAGCAGAACTGTGTGTGTACGAGGTGTACGGAGCGGAGCCGTGTGTGTACGAGGTGTACGGAGCGGAGCCGTGTGTGTACGAGGTGTACGGAGCGGAGCCGTGTGTGTACGAGGTGTACGGAGCGGAGCCGTGTGTGTACGAGGTGTACGGAGCGGAGCCGTGTGTGTACGAGGTGTACGGAGCGGAGCCGTGTGTGTACGAGGTGTATGGAGCGGAGCCGTGTGTGTACGGAGCGGAGCCGTGTGTGTACGAGGTGTTAGGGCCTTGACCTCCTGAAAGTGAGGGAATGCTCCACTCTGTCCTGCACTTGTATTTATCTATACACACGCATAGAGGTTACTGGGGACATAGACATAACTGGCAGCATTCACATTACTGGGAGGAATAGACATTACGGGGGCATAGACATTACTGGGGTGGGGGTATACAGCTCTAGGGGGGCACATATAACTCTGAAGAGCCCCTACAGCTGAGATGGGGGAGGGCCCATACAGCTCTGGGCCCAGGTGATGCTCCCTGGCGCAGCGCTGCGGCTCCTCTCTTCATCTGTGGGCCTAGAGCACAGCATATCGCATATCTTCACCCATAGATGATCTTCTATACAGTGCATGCTGTATTCAGCTGAACACTGGGTGTAAGTGCTGAGCTTACAGGGTCGGCAGCCAAACCTCACCCGAGGACCACAGAACTGATCACCGCCCCCTGACGACAGTGAGTGGCCCCCAGGTGTACAGGGCTCCGGCACTTTCTCACCCTGAATGTATGGTATAGATTTATTGATGATGTATTTTGCATATGGGAGGGGCTGGAGAACTATTACAATTTATGGATTACATCAATAATATATGGGATGAGGTAAAAGTTCCTGCATCTTAGGCCCTGTGCGCACACTGCGTTGTTACCCCCTTTTTTGGCTGCAGAAATTTCTTGAGAAAATGGTTGTTCCCTTTCTGCAGACATTCCCCAGCAAAACCTATGGAATAAAAATAGCTGTGCGCACGCTGCGTTTATTTCTCAAGAACATTCTTTCTGCAGAATTTCTTGAGAAAAAGAATGTGCATGTCACTTCTTTTCTGCAGGTATCCGCGTTTTTTGCCATAGATAATGGTAAAAAACCACAGGGACCAACCTGCGGAAAAAACGAATCAAAACCGCGGTAAAAGCGCATGCGTTTTTTGGTGCGTTATTGGTGCATTTTTTTACCGCAAGTGGGCTAATCTTTCAGACTCTCAAGAAATTTCTTGAGAAAAATCCTTTTTCTAGTGCGCACAGGGCCTTATAGTGTAACACAAATCCACTATCTTGGTCCCCCGGTTATTAATAATCAGGAGGGGAAACTGGTTACTGATATGTATAAGAAACCCACGGAAGGGACAGGGGTCTCCATGTCTCTAGAGCCCATTCTTATTCCACAAGGAAAGCCATTCCCAAGTCCAAATATGTAAGAATTAAGAGAATAGTTACGGGTCCAGTTTTCTGGAAGTTTATTAAGAGGTTATCCTCTGCATCTACTACACAACCCAGACAGTCTGAAGACAGCTCTAATGAATCCGAGGAGATTAGGAATAGAAAAGCTTTTGTTCTGAATTTTACTCCGATACATTGCAGAATTGATGAATTATTTAACACATTGGAACATTCTGCATCAATCACATCCTGAAGTACTATTTATGCACAATTTCCTGCTGTTTTGTAATAAAACTACCTACCTACTATTCGTGATAAGCTTGTAGGGGCCGATATTGGAGCAAAAAAATACCACACAATCCAGTTATTTATTCACAAGGAAAAAAAGGACTTTTCCCTGTTTCAGTTGCTCACAATGCAACAATGTAATTAGAGGAGAATGATTCTCACGTCCCCACACTGGAGAAATGTATTAAGTCCGAGGTTTTCATCCACGTGAATCATCGGATGTTGTCTATATAGTGAAGTGTCCATGCGGCTCCTATATGTTGGTGAGACGACGCAGCATGTAGGAGCCGCATTAATGAACATAGATGTGGGAATGTGTCGTCACCATTGTCCCTTCATTTCAAAGAAAAAAAAACATTTTATTTCTCAACTTAAAGGGAACCTGTCAGCAGATTTGTGGCCTATAACCTGCGGCCTCGACCAGTAGGCTCTTATATACAGCACTCTAACATGCATTATTATCAAAAATGCACCAAAAATGCAACATGCACTGTGTGAACATAGCCTTAGTTTATATGTATATATATATATATATATATATATATATATATATATATATATATATATATATATATATATAAAGCTAAGGCTATGTTCACACAGTGCATGTTGCATTTTTGGTGCATTTTTGAGGTCGCAAAGATGCACCTAAATGCATGCATTTCCCTCTCCCAGCAAAGTCTTTGAGATTTCTATTTTGCTGTCCACACTGGGCATCTTTTGTTGGCTGCAAAGAGGTTATAGTAAGGGATTACTAACTAGTGCAGAATAAAAAATTAATCAGATTTCCAGGACCCAATTGTTGCAAAAAAACCTGCAATAAAAATAGATGTGGCTCTTCTGGAACAAATTCTACCAATAAAATAAATTTTTAACATCATTTAGTAAACAGCTTAACAAAATAAAACATATAGTGGCAAAATATCTACCAATTTTATAGTAGGATGAAATCCCAGAGAAAATACTCAAACAGGGTGTAAGTTTGTTGCCAAAAGAGCCAAATATTTGAGAGACGTTTTGTCTCCCAGGTTATTTTGCAATATATCAGCACTAAATAAAACCTGGTTACACCTAGGTGGTTTTTATAAATGTGGAGGAAATCAATGATCAGTATGCCAATTTGCATACAAAACGCAAGGCTTTGTGAATTTAAATTCAAAAGTTTAATCAATCATGAAGCGACATACGTCATCTATATAATCATGTGTACCTGCAGTAATCTTTTATATGTAGGATGTATGATCAGACAAAAATAAAGTCACTAATACATCGGGTGCGGCTGAACACTTTGTAGAGAAACATGCAGATAGCCTGGAGACTTCTGTGTTTCTTGGTGTAATTAAAATAAATAAACCTGATAGGGGAGGAAATTGGGGGAAGGTTCCTCTTCTAAATGAAGCTTTATGGATTACGCGATTAAACACAACATCTCCCCATGGTCTGAATTATCGCAGTGATTTATCTTTTATTTATTGATTTAATTTTGCTGGTTGTTTTGGTTTTTTTTCTCTACATGAATTTATTATAAATATAGTTGACCTTGTGTAGACCTTGATTACATTTATATAAGTAAGTATAATTTTTCTATGAGAATTGTTGCATAAAAACTTTTTGTGTTTTTTTTGGTGCAATCAAAATAGATAAACCGCATAGGGGAGGAAATTGGGGGAAGGTCTTTCTTGTAAATGAAGCTTTATAGATCATGCGATGAAATATAAGATCCCCCGATGATTTGGATTATATATATCCACATCATGCACTGTATATATACAATATATACAGTACATATATATATATATATACTGTATGTATATATATATATATATATATATATATATATATATATATATTATATTGATGTAATTTTGCTGGTGTCTTTTTAATTCTATGAATTTATTATGCATTATATAAATCCTGATTTTATTTGTATGTATATATATATATATGTATAGTTATATAGTTTTTTTATGGAAATCATTGAATATGTGTATATATTATATATTCTGCTCTACTTGTTATTCAGCTTTTGTCCTTCCTTATAAGTTTATATCTCACAAAGAAATACAGTACGTAGTGAGTGTATACACACGGCACTTCTGGGGTGGTGCTCAAGTAGGGTCCAAAACCATCTCAAGTAGATGTAGAAACTTGGCACGCAAGATCAGTGTGAATAGTGATCTTCTATTGTCTATGTGGACACCACATCATACCCGGCTACGCCGTTTGCCAAGTTGCTATACTTTCTGAGGACCCTCTGCACGCACACTGATGAAGGTCTTTGACCAAAAAGTCTGTGCTTGTGCTGGTCCTACACGTTCTTCTCAATAAAAGACAACTATTCACATTTATCTTGAGTGGCAAGTTTCTACATCTACTAAAGGAAATACAGTACAGCATGCTCCAGAGAGGACAAAAGGATACCACCCAGAGATAATACAGATAACATATCTGAAGGTATAAGAGGTTATCAAAGTCACAAGGAGCAGGCACCCAGTGTGAGTGAGTGCTAAATAATCTGCAAGCCCTGATAGCAGGAGAGCCTGTAGGTGTGAGTGCTCAGTGCGCATGCGTGAGTCAGAGCGGAGATACCCGAACCATAGCGTTGTAACGAGGCGAGCAGCTCTGACTGTTTTGTGAGATTAAAATGGACATGGAGACTGACATTACACAGGATGGTGCTGCCACCTTGTGGACAAGTGCTAAAACTGCTCGAGAGGTGGACACTGTAAAATCTGATCCCCTCCCTCAGGCACTTGGTGTACATGAAGTAATAGTGCGGGAAAAGGACACTGAGCTACTGGAGCTGGACCTGAGCAGACCTGCCTCGGACTGCCCTCATCGCTGAAGTGTGAGGGATTGCCAGAACTGCTGCAGATGGGATACTGGACTCAAGGGACCTCCGGACCGTCTCCTTCCTCCGTACCAAGAGACTGTAAGCTAGTCCTCTGTTGAGAGGGCTGAAGATCCTCCCACTTCTCTCCCTTGGAGTCGCCGCCGGTTACCCGGAGTCCAGGCCCGCTACGTGGGAGCCCTCCCTCCTTGTGTTTTGGACTGGTAATATAACCTATAGGGCAAGTCAGGGACAGAATTCTTGTTTATCATTGCTGTTTTTTTTGTGTTCTGCGCCGCGCGTCTGAAGTTAAAGACCCGGATAGCAAACCCTGATTATGTGTGCTGCTAAGCCAGCGGCGTGTGTCATTGAGATGTTTACCAGTAAAGAAATGTACCCTTACATAAAATCCGAGCGTGGGGATTTTGTTGGCGCAGATTATGGGAACTCAGCCGCGGCCGTACCCGAGGTCACTTCAGCGTAAATAGCCCATTGGAGGAGAATGTCATCAAGTGAACGACCTCAGAGCGCCTGCGCAGGACTCCTAAAGGCCCCGTCACACACAACGAGATCGCTAACGAGATCGCTGCTGAGGCACCGTTTCGGTGACGCAGTAATGATCCCGTTAGTGATCTCGTTATGTGTGACACCTACCAGCGATCAGACCCCTGCTGTGAGATCACTAGTCGTTGCCAAATGGTCTGGACCATATTCTTCAAAGGCGATGTCCTGCTGGGTAGGATGCATCGCTGTGTTTGACGCTGTGTGACAGGGTCCCAGTGACTGCCGAGATCGTTATACAGGTCACTACTGCGACCCGTATCGTTACTGCGTTGTTGGTAAGGTCTGACTGTTTGACATCTCACCAGCGACTTACCAGCGACTTACCAGCGATCCTTATCAGGTGGAATCGCTGTCGGGATCGCTGGTAAGTCGTGTGTGTGACTGGGCCTTTATACAGAAGGAAGAACTACAGAGCAATGTAAATGAAGACACAGAGCAGGTAGTAACAAGAACCCATACAGATGAGGTGAGATAGATATAAAGAACTACAATAAACCATGATAGACAATAATGAGTGAGATTAACAAATGGAAAAACAAATATAGAAAAAATAAAGGAAAAAGGAACAACTCCAAGTGGAATATAAGAAATTATGAAAGAAAAATAGAGAATAAGGAAGCAATGGAATTATAGAATGAAAATAAAGGAGCTGCTTACTATATTCAATGTGAGACCTAAAAGGGCAATAGACATTAGTAAATATACAGTATAATATGAAAAAAAACCCTCAACTTTATCAATCGTAGTGCCACAACCACTTAATGTAAATTCATGCCATAATAGAATATCTCATATTCTCTATTCAAACCCAAAGTGAGTGAATATCCAAAATGCTTCACGGATCTTCAATTTTTCAATTCTATTGCCTCCACAATGGGATAAAGGTACATGTTCTAGTACTCTAGTAATCCATCGATTGGGAATTATTCGCCTGATCTTGGGTGAGTAAAAAATTCCCGTTTAGTAATATTAGAGCAATGTAAACACTAGAGTTGAGCGCGGTTCGCGGTTCGAGGTTCTCCAGTTCTAGGCTCGAGTGATTTTGGGGCCTGTTCTAGATCGAACTAGAACTCGAGCTTTTTGCAAAAGCTCGATAGTTCTAGAAACGTTCGAGAACGGTTCTAGCAGCAAAAAAACAGCTAATTCCTAGCTGGCTTTCCGCTGTAATAGTGTAAGTCACTCTGTGAATCACACTATTATGACATTTCAGTTTATAGTGTGCGGGAACAGCGCATTCAGATCACTGCTGTATGTATAATGGCGATCGCCATTTTTTTTTTTTTTCCTTGTCTTCCTTCCCTAAGCGCGCGCTTGTAGTGGGGCGGGCCAGCATGTCAGCCAATCCCAGACACACACACAGCTAAGTGGACTTTTAGCCAGAGAAGCAACGGCATGTGTGATAGGATGTCCATGACACATGTCCCTGCATTATAAAACCGGACATTTTCCTCCAGGACGCCATTATCTCTTCTGCGTCTTTGGTGTCAGACATCATTGTCGCAGCTCCGTCCTCCTGAGTCCTATCGCCGATACAGCTGTATGCGCTCCATACACAGCGTTAGACAGCTTAGGGAGAGCACTTTCTATCAGTCCTTTTAAGGGCTCAAACCGGTAGGGTCAGAGCCATAGGTGACAGGTCCTGAAAACAGAGACAGCGTCTGTGTAGCCAAGGTCAGGGATTTCGTCGCTGCATTTCACCATTAGGAGGGAATAGAAAGGCAGGCTTCCATTCCTCTACCCAGAGCCCCACAATCCTGCCACTGTACCCTCCTGTCCTCTGCACACTCCAACTCTTTTTAACTAAGCCATTATACTAGCAAACAGTCAGTGTACCTAGTGGCATCCTAAACGTGGCTATTGGACTTTTGTGTAGTCACACTAGTGCAAAGATATTTGCAGCACGTCTGCCTGCATTGCACACTCAAACTTTTTTTAACTAAGCCATTATACTAGCAAACAGTCAGTGTACCTAGTGGCATCCTAAACGTGGCTATTGGACTTTTGTGTAGTCACACTAGTGGAAAGATATTTGCAGCACGTCTGCCTGCATTGCACACTCCAACTCTTTTTAACTAAGCCATTATACTAGCAAACAGTCAGTGTACCTAGTGGCATCCTAAACGTGGCTATTGGACTTTTGTGTAGTCACACTAGTGCAAAGATATTTGCAGCATGTCTGCCTGCATTGCACACTCCAACTCTTTTTAACTAAGCCATTATACTAGCAAACAGTCAGTGTACCTAGTGGCATCCTAAACGTGGCTATTGTACTTTTGTGTAGTCAAACTAGTGGAAAGATATTTGCAGCATGTCTGCCTGCATTGCACACTCCAACTCTTTTTAACTAAGCCATTATACTAGCAAACAGTCAGTGTACCTAGTGGCATCCTAAACGTGGCTATTGGACTTTTGTCTAGTCACACTAGTGCAAATCTATGTGCAGCACCTGTGCATGACACCCTCCTGCTCTGTTTTTAATAAGCTATAATGATAGCAAAAAATACTGCCATTTAGTGGCATCATAGAACTGGCTGTTGTATTCCATTAGTGCCCCACTGGTGCCAAGCTATTTCTAGCACCTGTGCAGGACACCCTCCTGCTCTGTTTTTAATAAGCTATAATGATAGCAAAAAATACTGCCATTTAGTGGCATCATAGAACTGGCTGTTGTATTCCATTAGTGCCCCACTGGTGCCAAGCTATTTATAGCACCTCTACATGACACCCTCATGCACATTTTGCTATGCTAATGTTATAGCAAACTCATGGAATTCATTGCTGCATTTGATAATTCGGAGGGATAGAAAGTCAGGCTTCCTTTAGCTTTTCCTTCTGTTCATAGACAGCATCTCCAAGAGCAATTTCCCCTCCACGTCTAAGTGTGGAGAGGCAGCTAGTGCGCATGCGTGTGCCGATTTACCCCAGCTGCAGCCTAATTACAGTGTTTCGCCTAGTGAGTATGCTCAGCCTGACTGTGCTATTCCTGACGCTAAGTCTTCATTTCGGGATACAGCGCATGCTCCCACACTAAGTGTGAAAAGCCTCTTTGCACAGGTGCTTGCATTCCGTGCCGGGTCTAAGTCCTGTTTTGTGCCTAGACACCATGCTAAAGCTGATAGTCTTTTTTCAGAGACTGTATTTCATGCTACTGAGCATGCTCAGGCACTTACTGCATCAGAGACTAGGTCCGGTAATGAACTCTTTGGCCCTGCCCCTGATGTGGGGGTCCCATATAGACCACAGGGCATCAGGTGTCCTCCCAAATGGCTTGCAGAGGCCCACCCCTATGACTTGTCACCGCATTATTGATGGTCAGACGATGACTGGTGAGGTGTTTGGGTCATGGCAGCCATGAGGTCATCATTGAAGTTGCGGTTCCAAATAGGACGCTAGTTATGCCACTCATGACGTGTCACTCTACTTTTGTCTCCAGGAGGTGCATTGTGGTTCACCCTGGTTTGGGGCGGACCCAGGTTATAAAAGGGGCTGGAGCCAACAAGGAGGTGCGCAGTCTTCTATTATGCTCCGAAAGAGCACACCTCCATGTGTTGAACCCATTGCGGCTTTAGGCCAGAGGTAGGCAAGGATAGGGTGTCGATGCAGGCCACCACCACAGTTGGTAACGCAGAACGGTTAAGACCAGCTCCTGTCCTACCAGTCCTGCTTGTGCAGCCCAGTGGCATTAACAGGCCTGCTGCTGATGCGCCTGCTGTCCACAGGTGTGCCCCTACGCACACGGTCAGCGTACTCAATGGCCCCTGTGTTGTTAACAGGGAGTTCCTGGGCTGGGTGGGCATGTGGACCCTGTGACGCTAACAGGGCTCACAGTCTCCAGATCCGAATGGCGTCTAACTCGGTTCAAGGCTACTATTAGATTCATAGCCACACAGCTCTGTATCCTCCACCAAACCTTCCAGTTGCCAACCTCTCCTTTTCCAACTGGGAGCACGGTGGACACCGACTGCTGATGGGGATATATACCTTTCTCTTTCTTTTCTTATTAATTTTCGTTATATAGCGGTAACATAGTATATACCACTTTATCCAAATCTGCCAGTCCCACTGTAACAGATGGTGTTTCTTCAGCAAATGTTACTGTTGCTTAACCACCAAATCCACGGACCAAAACTTTTTTCCCCTTTCCAACACA
The DNA here is from genome assembly GCF_048569485.1 of Anomaloglossus baeobatrachus. NCBI lineage: Eukaryota > Metazoa > Chordata > Amphibia > Anura > Aromobatidae > Anomaloglossus > Anomaloglossus baeobatrachus. The sequence continues at coordinate 574,103,503 of NC_134357.1, read as the reverse complement.
CCTGTTCCCCTTTCCACCAGCATCTGTCCTTTTTCAACTCATTTTGGTATATGACCAAAAGTGCAACTCTGCAGGGACACCGTACTCAACGCCATCTCAGCACAGCAGCCAGCCCTCGGTCCCTCAGATGTGGACAAGTAAAAGACCATTTCCTCCTATCCATGACAAAGTGTTGAGATTCACTCTGTGCAGCACTGGTGTTTAGTGGAAAAGTAGATCTAAGATTGCGTACCACATTCTGCAGATACTCCTGTATACGTGCGTCCATTTCTATGGCAGGAATTATTTTGCCAAATTTTGTCTTGTACCAGGGATCTAACAGTGTGGCAACCCAGTATTCTGGATTACTTTGAATTCGTACAATCCGAGGGTCATGTTGTAGATAGTGCAGCAAGAAGGCGCTCATGTGTCTTGTGCATCCAGGAGGACCAAGTCCTTGGTGTGTTGGTGGCAGAGAGGTGAGAATCGTGCCTCCTTCCTCTGCCCTCTCCCCACAACCTCGCACAACCGAAATGTGAGCAAGCTCTAACTCATCTGCTGAGTCTTCCATGCCCATCGCCAGTTCGTCCTCCATTTCTTCATGGGCTCCTGCACCTTCCTCAACACTTTTTGCTGATACTATGCGCCCTTGTTAATCCCTCTCCCTCACCATGACTGCCGCATAGGTGCCGCTGACCATCTGGACCTCGTAGATCTTGTTATCCCTTCCGCATATGACTCCTCCTGTACTTCCTCCCCTTCCTCTTGTCCCAACACCTGACTCCGAATAATAATTACAGTGTGCTCCATCATGTAGATGACCAGAATTGTCACGCTGAGAATGACATTGCCAGTGCTAAACATCTTCGTCGACATTTGTAAACTGTGTAGCAGGGTTCATAGGTCCTTGATCTGCCACCACTCCAGCAGCGTGATCTGCACCACCTCTGGATCAAGTTATCCCAGGCTATATGTCATAACGTATTGCAGCAGGGTTCGGCGGTGCTGCCACAAACGCTGCAACATGTGCAGATTCAAATTCCTGCGTGTGGGCACATCGCATTTCAGGCGTTTAACCACCAGACCTAAAGACTTCTGTAGCGATGAAAGTTGTTGAGCTGCTGTGTGCGCACTATGGAAGTGAGCACATAGCGAGCGTGCACGCTGCACAAGGCCATGTAGGCCGTGATGGTGTTTTAAAAATTGCTGGAGAATTAGGTTCAACACGTGAGCCATACAAGGCACGTGTGTCACATTGCCCTGACGATGGCCCGCAGCCAGGTTTGCATCATTGCCGCACACGGCTGTTAAGTCACCAACGGAGTCCGGTCCGTCAATTTGTACTCCGGTCGCCAGGTGACAACGTGTTCCTTTCATGAATAGTGCTGATGATGGGAGAGGAGTCGATGCCAGCGGCGCAGGTGGACGCAGGTTATGCTCACCCACTGGGCTGCATTACCTTGACAGATGCAGAATCTCTGGCTGAATGTAGCTGGTGGGTATCTCACAGATGAAATACCATCATTCAGCTACAACCAATGGGAAGACACCACACCCTTTTTTATGCCCATCCTGTCTGCAGACCACTGCCAGACATAGCTCTGCTTTTACCCCCAGTTCAGTTTTATGATTTTGTGTGCTTGTTACCTGACTACTTTTCCTGCTTGCTGTTTATGTACCTTGTTGGCCGATCCGCATTTCACCTCTGCTTGTTTTCTGATTAAGTCCTGGCCGTCCCATTCTGTTCCTGTTCCTCAATTAATGTTTTGACCCTGCCTGACTACTATTCTCTGGAACTGCAGCCTTCCACAGGTATTAATCACCTTGGGCCCTGTGCAATTCCTAATCCCTGTATAGGGGTTAAAGGGTTTCAGGGTTCTAGGGGTCCTGCTTGGTGAGTGGCTTCCCTCTAGCCTATCATTTACAGCCCATCTGAGTGTGTGGATCAAGGAAGGCGTTACACCGTGCTCTCTGCAGAAGGCCATGTGGGCCAGGATAGTGCTTTAAAAATTGCTGGACAACCAGGTTCAACACGTGAACCACACAAGGCACGTGTGTCACATTGTCACAGCGAAGGGCCGCACCCATGTTTGCATCATTGTCGCACCCGGCGTTCCCTGGCTGCTGGTTGAGTGGAGACAACCATTGATGAAACTCGGTCTCCAGAGCTAACCGTCCACAACTTCTCAGCGGTGTGACTCACATTTCCCATACATTTCAAAGTAAAACTTTGACCGCCTGATGGCATTGAGCTCTGCTGCCAGCATAGTAAGGAGGTGTGTGGTAGTCCTTGTGCGCAGTTACAAGGAAGGGTGGCCTGACCACACAGGGTTTGCGCCAAGGTGGAGGACCCACACGAGGTTGAAGAGGCAGAAGCAGTGTATTAACTTCTACATACAGAAGAAGGATTGAAACAACTCGTGGGGACGGCAAGACTTGTACAGCAGACCCTTCTCCATCTCTCCCCACAGTAACCCATTGCCTAGTCAGAGTCAGCGACATGTAACGCCCCTGTCCATGCTTACTGGGCCAATTATCTGTGGTGAAAAGCACCCTGTCACACAGAGTTTCTCAAGGAATCAGTGATGTTTAGTGCGACATGCTGGTGTAGCGCGTGCACGCCTTTGTTGGAGAAGGAGTGGCGCCTGGGCATCGGCTCTTGGGGCACTGCGATGGGCATAAGGTCTCGAAAATCCTCGGTTAAAAAGGTTGGAAAGGCAGCATTTTGGTAGCCAACAGTTTCCAGATGCTGAAAGTCAACCTCTAAGCCATGTCATGCCCTTCTAAAAGCATGTAAAACACAGCGAGGGGACTCCAACCACAGTCTCCCTCGTTTCCACTAACTGGGCCACACACACCCCACTTGCCTGGCATCGGTTGAGCCCCCTTTTGAAAAAGAAAAAGATGCTTTGCATGAAGCACTCTCAAAAATACGCGTGCCTTTCCCGTCCCCTGGCTGACCCAGGGGAAGAAAAGTCCTCTGAGAGCCATGACTTGTTCATCTTGGTTCTTTTAGAAACACAGCGAGGGGACTCCAACCACAGTCTCCCTCGTTTCCACTAACTGGGCCACACACACCCCACTTGCCTGGCATCGGTTGAGCCCCCTTTTGAAAAAGAAAAAGATGCTTTGCATGAAGCACTCTCAAAAATATGCGTGCCTTTCCCGTCCCCTGGCTGACCCAGGGGAAGAAAAGTCCTCTGAGAGCCATGACTTGTTCATCTTGGTTCTTTTAGAAACACAGCGAGGGGACTCCAACCACAGTCTCCCTCGTTTCCACTAACTGGGCCACACACACCCCACTTGCCTGGCATCGGTTGAGCCCCCTTTTGAAAAAGAAAAAGATGCTTTGCATGAAGCACTCTCAAAAATACGCGTGCCTTTCCCGTCCCCTGGCTGACCCAGGGGAAGAAAAGTCCTCTGAGAGCCATGACTTGTTCATCTTGGTTCTTTTAGAAACACAGCGAGGGGACTCCAACCACAGTCTCCCTCATTTCCACTAACTGGGCCACACACACCCCACTTGCCTGGCATCGGTTGAGCCCCCTTTTGAAAAAGAAAAAGATGCTTTGCATGAAGCACTCTCAAAAATACGCGTGCCTTTCCCGTCCCCTGGCTGACCCAGGGGAAGAAAAGTCCTCTGAGAGCCATGACTTGTTCATCTTGGTTCTTTTAGAAACACAGCGAGGGGACTCCAACCACAGTCTTCCTCGTTTCCACTAACTGGGCCACACACACCCCACTTGCCTGGCATCAGTTGAGCCCCCTTTTGAAAAAGAAAAAGATGCTTTGCATGAAGCACTCTCAAAAATACGCGTGCCTTTCCCGTCCCCTGGCTGACCCAGGGGAAGAAAAGTCCTCTGAGAGCCATGACTTGTTCATCTTGGTTCTTTTAGAAGCACAGCGAGGGGACTCCAACCACAGTCTTCCTCGTTTCCACTAACTGGGCCACACACACCCCACTTGCCTGGCATCAGTTGAGCCCCCTTTTGAAAAAGAAAAAGATGCTTTGCATGAAGCACTCTCAAAAATACGCGTGCCTTTCCCGTCCCCTGGCTGACCTAGGGGAAGAAAAGTCCTCTGAGAGCCATGACTTGTTCATCTTGGTTCTTTTAGAAACACAGCGAGGGGACTCCAACCACAGTCTTCCTCGTTTCCACTAACTGGGCCACACACACCCCACTTGCCTGGCATCAGTTGAGCCCCCTTTTGAAAAAGAAAAAGATGCTTTGCATGAAGCACTCTCAAAAATACGCGTGCCTTTCCCGTCCCCTGGCTGACCCAGGGGAAGAAAAGTCCTCTGAGAGCCATGACTTGTTCATCTTGGTTCTTTTAGAAACACAGCGAGGGGACTCCAACCACAGTCTCCCTCGTTTCCACTAACTGGGCCACACACACCCCACTTGCCTGGCATCGGTTGAGCCCCCTTTTGAAAAAGAAAAAGATGCTTTGCATGAAGCACTCTCAAAAATACGCATGCCTTTCCCGTCCCCTGGCTGACCCAGGGGAAGAAAAGTCCTCTGAGAGCCATGACTTGTTCATCTTGGTTCTTTTAGAAACACAGCGAGGGGACTCCAACCACAGTCTCCCTCATTTCCACTAACTGGGCCACACACACCCCACTTGCCTGGCATCGGTTGAGCCCCCTTTTGAAAAAGAAAAAGATGCTTTGCATGAAGCACTCTCAAAAATACGCGTGCCTTTCCCGTCCCCTGGCTGACCCAGGGGAAGAAAAGTCCTCTGAGAGCCATGACTTGTTCATCTTGGTTCTTTTAGAAACACAGCGAGGGGACTCCAACCACAGTCTCCCTCGTTTCCACTAACTGGGCCACACACACCCCACTTGACTGGCATCAGTTGACCCAATTTTCAAGATGAAAAAGATGCTTTGCATGAAGCACTCTCAAAAATACGCGTGCCTTTCCCGTCCCCTGGCTGACCCAGGGGAAGAAAAGTCCTCTGAGAGCCATGACTTGTTCATCTTGGTTCTTTTAGAAACACAGCGAGGGGACTCCAACCACAGTCTCCCTCGTTTCCACTAACTGGGCCACACACACCCCACTTGCCTGGCATCGGTTGAGCCCCCTTTTGAAAAAGAAAAAGATGCTTTGCATGAAGCACTCTCAAAAATACGCGTGCCTTTCCTGTCCCCTGGCTGACCCAGGGGAAGAAAAGTCCTCTGAGAGCCATGTCCACATTGTCAGTGGACAGACACGTGTGCTTATCTGCCAGCAGACCCCCAGCAGCACTGAAGACAGGTTCCGAGAGAACGCTGGCTGCAGGACACGACAAGATCCCCAAGGCGTACGTGGCGAGCTCAGGCAATTTATCAAGATTGGAAGCCTAAAATGAGCAGGGCTCAAGTTGCACAATAATGGAATCGACGTTTCCTTGCATATACTCATATATCTGTGTGTCCTCCTCTTTTTCCTTGTCCAGCTCTTTTGTTTTCGCATGAGTATATGTCCTTGTCACTTTCCCATGTGTTTGAGTTGTTTGTCACCTTTTGGACACCTTTGAGGGTGTTTTCTAGGTGTTTTTATGTGTTTGTGATTGCCTGCCATTGTTTCCTATGCAGTTCTAGTTCGGTTCGTCGAACGTTCGACGAGCCGAACTCGAACGGGACCTCCGTTCGGCGAACCGACCTCGAGCCGAACCGGGACCGGTTCGCTCATCTCTAGTAAACACCCAAGGCAAGGTAATGTGCCCCTACGGGGTGCTGATAATGTGCGCTGGACCTTTTTACCAGACAGTCACTCAATGTCAGCTCTGACTAAAGCATCTCTTAGATTACCTGGCCTCTTATTATAAATGAGAGGTTGTGTTTGAAATCCAGTAATCGTAGGGTACGCTTCCTGGAATAATGCCCAATGTTTTCTTTGCATTGGGTGAAAAGTGACTAAAAAGGATGAACTGTATTAACAAATGTTATTCTATCTATCTGTACAATATTGGATGTAGATCCTATCTGTAGAATAATATCCACCTACCCCCGAGATCTAAACTTCTGGTCCATTTCTTTGTATCATTGGCTGCGTATTACCTCATGTGAAAACACGCTCCGGGATCGCCTTTGCTGGGTTCAAAGGGCACGTATTCACCTCAGGCAGAGAGCCGAAATCAAGGTGTAACTGACGCTTGGTCAGGTTTATTGCAGTGAAGCATAAACAAAAAGAAAAAAAACACCAACAAAATAAATCCTTGCCTGTCCGGATCTAACTATACACGGTGTTATCCTAACTACCAACTGGAGGGCTTCTCCCTTCCAGCTAAACCATACAAACATCAGGCACTGCTCCTCACAAGTGTCTCCTACACAGACAGGCTTACTGTGTTCCCAGATGGAGACCCTCCCCCAACTTCCCAGATTCCTTTTACCTCCGTCCTTCACCTCCCATTAATCCATTAGTAGCCAGGTGATCCTGGCCAGGCTAAGTCACATAGGACCGATACCGGGGTGAGATATACCTGCCCTCATCCACTAATCCCACATGAGTCTCACACTCATTACTTACAATGTGGTCAATCCGATGGTGTAGTGACTGAGGGAGAGATTTTTTTACATGGGCTGGATGATAGCTTGTGAAGTGGAGCAGGCTGTTATAATCTGTAGATTTTACAAAAAGATTAGTGTTAATTATACCATCAGTGTCGAGGGTCACCTGTGTGTCCAAAAAATTGATAGAAGATGCATCCTGGTGCAATGTAAAGGTGATATCAGATAAAGACTCATTAATATTTTTAAAGAAAGTATTATGTGACTGTACGTCACCCTACGAAATCAAAAACACATTGTCTATAAAACGCCTCCAAATAACCGCATACTGTCTAAACAGAGAATGTTGATATACAAAGTCATCTTCAAAGGCGGGCATAAAAATGCTGGCATACTGTGGGGCCACGTTAGACCCAATCGCTGTACTTTTCTTCTGTAAATAAAATTGATTAACGAAAATATTTTTTTTTGTCAAAACCATATTATTATTATGCCCGTCAGGAGGAATTATACTCATCTTTCTGACTTTGGCCGCTGTGAAAAATATGGGTGATATCTTGCCTTGTCAGTACACTGTATCTGGATGAGCAGCTATAGACTCCTATTCAAAGAGTGAATCTGAGACATGATATTGGGGTCAGCAGGTGGTCCAGTTTAACCAGCTTCAAAGGGAAAACCTCACCTCTCCAGCAGCTGATAGCTGGAACAAGTTTCTGTCAGGATGAACCCCCTGCTGTGAGTTCAGACTTCACATTCTTCAGACAAACAGAAGACGTAATGCTATAAAGAGTAAAGCTGGTGTCACACACAGCGACAACGACGTCGCTGCTACGTCACCATTTTCTGTGACGTTGCAGCGACGTCCCGTCGCTGTCGCTGTGTGTGACATCCAGCAACGACCTGGCCCCTGCTGTGAGGTCGCCGGTCGTTGCTGAATGTCCAGCTTCATTTTTTGGTCATCACTCTCCCGCTGTGACACACACATCGCTGTGTGTGACAGCGAGAGAGCGATGAAATGAAGCGAGCAGGGAGCAGGAGCCGGCGTCTGGCAGCTGCGGTAAGCTGTAACCAGCGTAAACATCGGGTAACCAAGGGAAGACCTTTCCCTGGTTACCCGATATTTACCTTCGTTACCAGCCTCCGCCCTTGCTGCCAGCGCCGGCTTCTGCTCTGTGCACATGTGGCTGCAGTACACATCAGGTAATTAACCCGATGTATACTGTAGCAAGGAGAGCAGGGAGCCAGCGCTAAGCAGTGTGCGCGGCTCCCTGCTCTCTGTACTGTGACATGTAGCTGCAGTACACATCGGGTTAATTAACCCGATGTGTACTGTACCTAGGAGAGCAAGGAGCCAGCGCTAAGCACGGCTCCCTGCTCTCTGCACATGTAGCACAGCGACGTTATGATCGCTGCTGCGTCGCTGTGTTTGACAGCTAAGCAGCGATCATAACAGCGACTTACAAGGTCACTGTTACGTCACAGAAAATGGTGACGTAACAGCGACGTCGTTGTCGCTGTCGCTTAGTGTGAACCCAGCTTTATGAAATTATCATATGTCCTAACCGTACATTGATTATATTTCCGGGACTGTGGGGACAGGCCGTACACGCACATGGGTCTCAACTCTTTCCAGCACCCTAGGGTGGGGAGATACGGAGAATGGCTAGTAGGAGCCAGGCAGTGAAGCTGTATTTGGCCTCCAAGCGTGATTAGGGCCTGTCTGGATCCAATGGCACCAGAATAGCCTTTCTACGACCTCCCAGTGAGAAGTTCTGACCTATTATAGGTTTTTGGGAGTTTTCATCCATCAGACCCAGGGGAGGTAGTAGGACCATTCAGTGGGCGGGAAAGGGAGTGACTGACCAAGAGCTCATTTCCAGGGTCAGGCAGTCACCAAGTGTTGTTTTTTTAGGGAGGGTACGCTGTGTATCATGGTGGAAATAATCGGACACCCCTGATACCACACAGCTCCCATGTGGCTGCCTGCACCAAGGCCTAAACATCTACCTGGTAAGTGACTTATGTAAGTCTACTTATGCCACTTGTATTACCTCCTGTGTCTGCCTATCTGACCATTGTATCTGTATATCCATTGTGCATATAGTGTTTTGTCTAGTCTGCCCTGAAGGCGATTAACTATGTAACTTAATCCTGGGTTGCTCTGTCATCTCGATCCATGGGAGTAACATCACCCCATACATCACCACAGAGACCCATGCTAAGAATATAACCCCCTCCTCCACACAGCCCCCAAGCACATTGTACCACACACGTAACATCAGCCACTTGCCAATGTAGCCCCATGCGACTAACATCACCCATTTCTCTATGCAACCCCCCACCATGCAACTTCCTTAGCACAGAGCCCCCTGCACATAACATCATCCTTCCACACACATGTAACATCAGCCCTCCTGCACGCAACCCAACGCAAGTAACATCAGCACCTAGAATGCAACCCCATGCAAGTAATATCACCCACTTTCCCACGCAGCCTCTCATAGCACACAGCCTAATGCGATTAACATCCCCCCCTTTCCAATGCAGCCCCCTGTGCTAACATCACCCTCTTCCCTATACAGCCCACCAGCAGTCAAATAACATCACCCCTTCCTTTCCCACGTCGCTCCATGTGAGAAACATCACCTCCTTCCCCCACAACAAGAAACATCAATCTCTCAGTACCCATGCAAAACCCAAGCACACGCTCCACACGAGTAACATCAGTCCCTAGCATGCAGCTGCAAGAAAGTAACACCAGCAGCATATGGAAGAAATGTCTACCCCTTTCCCCAAGCAACGCTCCCAGCAAGTAACCCTAAACAGTCCCTCAGTCCTCACTAGAGTTGAGCAATGTTCGAGTCGAACGGTTCGCCAATTTCAAATTCAAGTGATTTGGGGCGACGTTCGAGTCGTTCCACGAACTCGAACGATTTGCTTCAAGTTCGGCAGTTCGAGTTACCGTTCGATAACGGTTCGATCACCAAAAGCGTGTCTTTTCACAGTAAGGCTACTGTATGTGAGCAAGTTGCGTATCTGCATGTGTCCTGCGTCCCCAGCACAATCCCTCTCTCTTTCCTACTCACCGATCACCGGTGCGAGGCTGCACGGCTGTCACAAAGCTCCGGCGGCTTTTCCTCTTTTGAAAATGGCTGCCGCTTCATTATGCAATCAGGTATTCTCTGCTTTCCCCGCCCACCGGCGCCCATGATTGGTTGCAGTCAGACACGCCCCCACGATGAGTGACAGCTGTCTCACTGCAACCAATCACAACCGCCGGCGGGCTGGTCTATATCGTGCAGTAAAATAAATAATAAAAAAAAAATGCGGTTCCCCCCAATTTTAATACCAGCCAGGATATAGCTACACAGCTGGAGGCTGGTATTGTCAGGATGGGGAGCGCCACGTTATGGGGAGCCCACCACCCTATCAGCCAGCAGCCGCCCGGAATTGCCGCATCCATTAGATGCGACAGTCCCGGGACTCTACCCAGCTCATCCCGAATTGCCCTGGTGCGGTGGCAATTGGGGTAATAGCGGGGTAAATCATGGCAGGCATCTCCCTGAGATACCTTCCATGATTAACCTGTAAGTGAAAGTAAATAAACACACACAACGAAAAATCCTTTATTTGGAATAAAAGACAAAAAACACCCTCTTTCATCATTTTATTAAAATCCCCAAATACCCCTCCAGTTCCGACGTAATCCACAGAGGTCCCGCGACGCATCCAGCTCTGCTACATGAAGCTGACAGAAGCGCCGTAGAACACGAGCGCTCTGTGTCAGATCCACGGAGCAATGAAGTGAGCCGCGCTGTCAGCAGGGACGTCACTGAGGTAATGCCTGCGTGTGCAGTGATGATGGGGGTTGTAGTGCCTGCGTGTGTGCGAGGATGATGACTGCGGTATTGCCGGTGCTTGCCCGTCCATCCGCCCACCCATCCGCCCATCCATCCGCCTATCCATCCATCCACCCATCCATCCAGCCATCCATCCATTCATCCATCCACCATCCATCCGCCCATTCATCCATCCATTCGCCCATCCATCCGCCCATCCATCCGTCCATCCATCCGCCCATCCATCCATCCATCCGCCCATCCATCCATCCGCCCATCCATCTATCCATCCATCCGCCCATCCATCCATCCGCCCATCCATCTATCCATCCATCCGCCCATCCATCCATCCGCCCATCCATCCATCCGCCCATCCATCCGCCCATCCATCCATCCATCCGCCCATCCAGTCCATGTGAAAGAGACGGAAGGCACTCATCAAATATGCGGTAAAAAAAACTGTTTTATTCGACCATCAGGTCAGGGGGAAAGGCGTGACCTTTCATTGGAATGAGCACCATGGCCAGAATGCAAGGAAATTTACAAGCCATAAAATGCGTGCATAAACCTGAAATATGAAGATTGAGCGGTTAGCTCGCTGAATGGTGCCAGTGTTTCCTCCTTTAACCATGCATCCATCCATCCTTGCAGCTGAACAATCTGCTTCTAGATTCTCTACTGCAGTATGGACGTCAAGATTACCAAATCTTCCTATGCTTTTCATTAGAGGCAGTAGCTCAATGGATAGAGCTACTGCCTAAGAAGAATTAGTTCATGAGTTCGAGTCCAGGCCGTCTCGGTAAAGAATTTAATTTATTTTTAAATTATAATTATTATTTATTTATAATTATAAGTTAATTTAATTATGCACTGAGGGGAGGAGCCAGACATCAGCTGTGAGCCGCGGGAGACACCTTTAAAATCGGAGCAGTTCACGGAATGAGGCTGCATTGCTCTCTCCTCTCTCTATTCTCTTTCTCTCTCTCTATCTTTCTCTCTCTTTTTCTCTCTCTCTTTCTCTCTCTCTCTTTTTCTCTTTCTCTCTCCCTCTCTCTTTTTCTCTCTTTTTGTCTCTCTTTTTTTCTGTCTCTCTTTTTCCCTCTCTCTCCTCTCTCCTCTCTCTTCTCTCTCTTCTCTCCTCTTCTCTCTCTTCTCTCTCCTCTCTCTTCTCTCTCTTCTCTCTCTTTCATTCTCTCTTCTCTCTCCTCTCTCTCTTTTCTCTCTCTCCTCTCTTCTCTCTCCTCTCTCTCTTCTCTTTCTCTCTTCTCTCTCTCTCCTTTCTCTCTCTTCTTTCTCTCCCTCTCTCTTCTCTCTCTTTTCTCTCTCTCTTTTCTCTCTCTTTTCTCTCTTTTTTTCTCTATCTTTTCCCTGTCTTTTCTCTCTCTCACACCTGGCAATGATCATTTGATGCGATCATCTGACGGAATCAGCTGACACTATAAGTCGAGCGGTGAGGCCGGCTTTTTACTGCCCGGCCGGCTAAACTATCAGCTGCTGCTGTTGGACAGGAGTCTGCAGTGTGTAGTTTGTTTTTTGTTTTTTTTGCACTGATGCATCAGCTGATTGTATAAAAGCCGTTTATACAATCAGCTGCTGTGTCATGTGATTCAGGCCCTTGAACCTGACACATTATCTGATCGCTTTGCCTTCCAGCAAACCGATTAGATGATATTGGATCCAGATTGGACGGCGCGGGACCCTTGACCCAGGATTACTGCAAAGGGGGGGTTCTTTATTTCAATAAAGATGGAGTCACTAATTGTGTTGTGTTTTATTTCTAATAAAAATATTTTTTGATGTGTTGTGTTTTTTTTATCTGTACTAGAAATTCATGGTCTAATATTGGTGTGACACCATGAATTTCGGGCTTAGGGCCAGTTGATAATATACATTTATCCCTAACCCCATTATTACCCAGCGAGCCACCCGTCAACAGGGCAGCTGGAAGAGTTGGATACAGCGCCAGAAGATGGCGCTTCTATGAAGCGCCATTTTATGGGGTGGCTGCGGACTCCAATTCGCAGCAGGGATGGCCAGAAAGCTTGGGCACCCTGTGCTGCGGATTCCAATCCCCAGCTGCCTAGTTGTACCTGGCTGGACACCAAAATTGGGCAAAGCCCCACGTTTTTTTTTTTTAATTATTTCATGAAATTCATGAAATCATAATAAAAAAAGGGCTTCCCTATATTTTTGGTTCCCAGCCAGGTACAAATAGGCAGCTGGGGGTTGGGGCAGCCCGTAGGTGCCTGCTGTACCTAGCTAGCATACCAAAACATCTCCGAAGCCCACGTAATTTTTTTTGGGGGGGGGGGCAAAAAACTCCTGCATACAATCCTGGATGGAGTATGCTGAGCCTTGTAGTTCTGCAGCTGCTGTCTGCTGTCTGTCTGTATGGAGGAGAGAAGACAGCAGCTGCAGAACTACAAGGCTCAGCATCCTCCATCCAGGACTGTATGCTGGAGGGAGAGGCAGGGGGAGCAGAACTGCAAGGCTCAGCATACTTCATCCACTAGTGTATGCAGGAGAGAAGACAGCAGCTGCAGAATGACAAGACTCAGCATACTCCATCCAGGACTGTATGCAGGAGTTTTTTTGCCCCCCCCCCCAAAAATGATGTGGGCTTCGCCATATTTTTGTATGCTAGCCAGGTACAGCAGGCACCTACGGGCTGCCCCCAACCCACAGCTGCCTATTTGTACCCGTCTGGGAACCAAAAACATAGGGAAGCCCTTTTTATTTTAATTATTTCACGAATTTCATGAAATAATTAAAAAAATGACGTGGGCTTCGCCCAATTTTTGTGTCCAGCCAGGTACAACTAGGCAGCTGGGGATTGGAATCCGTAGCACAGGTTGACCCGAGCTTTCTGGGCCCCTCTGCTGCGAATTGCAGTCCGCAGCCGCCCCAGAAAATGGTGCTTTCGTAGAAGTGCCATCATCTGGCGCTGTATCCAACTCTTCCAGCAGCCCTGAAGCCGGGTGGCTTGCTGGGTAGTAAGGGTTAATACTAGCTTTGTTTTACTAGATAGTATTAAGCCAGAGATTCTTAATGTCAGGCAAGTTTGACCCGGCCATTAAGAATCTCCAATAAAGGGTTAAAAAAAGACACCACACAGAGAAAAAATACTTTAATAGAAATAAATACACAGACACACTTAGAGGCTCCATGTTTATTACTCCCTCTCACCCCTCCACGATCCTGATCTTCTGTCTTCTTTCTCCTTCAACCCATACAGCTCTGCTACATCAGACAGCACTGCATGGGAGGAAGACGCTGCTGCTCCCCCGTGCAGTCTAATCACTCAGTAAGTGAGCAGAGGCTGCGGGTTGTAAGTGGTGATGTCACCACTGCCACCGTTGCTATAGTAACAGGCTTTGGCATCCAGTCCTTGCATGTGGGCTGACTCTGTAAAGAGCGCTGACATGCAGGGACGGGGAGTCGACCATGTGCCCAAGCATCTCGCCGTACACGGAGATTCTCAAAGGAGCACCGCGTACCGGAGAGATGCACTGACAGGACCTAGCATGACGTCTAGCCATGTGAGTCTGCAGCCAATGAGATAATAGACACGTGACTAATCACATGCTATGACGACGTCACGGAAGATCCTATCATCAGTGCTGGTTACCGGGATGGTGCAGTGATGATCGTAAGGAAAAGCGGCGGGAGACAGAGTGCAGGACGCGTCGCGGGGACATGTACGTGTAATGGCAATGTTTATTAACTGTATGTGTACATGTACAATGTGTTTGTATGTGTTTTTGTTTGCCTGCCATTGTTTTCAATGGGATTCGAAGGTGTTCGTCGAACGTTCGCCGAACTAAGCCGCCGTTCGATGAACCGAACTGAACTCGAACACTAGGGGGAGGGCTCAACACTAGTCCTCACACTGTATCTTCTGCAGCCCCTAGGTCCTCTCAGTGTAATGTACGCAGCCCCTCAGTCTCATAGCTCAGTCTGTACTAGTGATGGGTAGTTCGTGAGTGAGTAGTTCAAAATGAACTACTCCTCAGAGTGAACTAGTTCATCTAGTTCACCATCCTGACAGAGATTAGTTCATTATGAACTAAACAGAAAGTGGGAGGAGACAGAGATCCACTACAGCTCCAGGAGGCTCCTGCTCTCACACTGGCTCTATATAACTCCGGATGCTGGAAAAGGAGGTAGTAAAACACTAGATCACACATCAAATACAAATAGTAATAATAAAAACTGAAATTGCAGAGTAGACAAGACACTGCTCATATGTGTGTATGAGAGAGTGTGTTTCTGTGTGTGTTTCTGGGCTCAGTGAGATGCATCAGACTGAACTAGGCCGTCCTGATTCATTCTCAATACAACATTTAGTTCAGCAGCTCATATAGTTCATTTAGTTCACAGGTCACATGATGCATTTCCTGTCAGCTCCTCCAGAGAGATACTGAACTAAATGAACTAATCTTTTGAACTAAACAGCAGTGTGAGGAGACAGAGTGATCCTCTACAGCTCCAGGAGGCTCCTGCTCTCACACTGGCTCCTTATAGCTCCTGATGCTGGAAAAGAAGGTAGTAACACTATACCACACATCAAATACAAATAGAATAATAATAATAATAATAATAATAATAATAATAATAATAATAATAATAAAAACTGAAATTGCAGAGTAGACAGACACAGCTCATATGTGTGTATGAGAGAGAGTTTTTCTGTGTGTGGTTCATGCCCCTCACCTGTCTGTGTGATAAGATCAGCCTCTTGTAGAGGAGCAGCCTCCTGTAGCCTAGATCAGTCTTGCTAAAATCTTTACCACTGGCTCATGTTGTGTTCTGAAAATGGTGGCTGCTGAACTGCTTTTCAGCTCCCTCATACACATTCATTAGGAGTCAGTACTCTACACTACCACAGGGGGCGCTGCTGGGCTCCCTCATACACATTCATTATGAGTCAGTACTCTACACTACCACAGGGGGCGCTGCTGGGCTCCCTCATACACATTCATTATGAGTCAGTACTCTACACTACCACAGGGGGCGCTGCTGGGCTCCCTCATACACATTCATTATGAGTCAGTACTCTACACTACCACAGGGGGCGCTGCTGAGCTCCCTCATACACATTCATTATGAGTCAGTACTCTACACTACCACAGGGGGCGCTGCTGGGCTCCCTCATACACATTCATTATGAGTCAGTACTCTACACTACCACAGGGGGCGCTGCTGAGCTCCCTCATACACATTCATTATGAGTCAGTACTCTACACTACCACAGGGGGCGCTGCTGAGCTCCCTCATACACATTCATTATGAGTCAGTACTCTACACTACCACAGGGGGCGCTGCTGGGCTCCCTCATACACATTCATTATGAGTCAGTACTCTACACTACCACAGGGGGCGCTGCTGGGCTCCCTCATACACATTCATTATGAGTCAGTACTCTACACTACCACAGGGGGCGCTGCTGGGCTCCCTCATACACATTCATTATGAGTCAGTACTCTACACTACCACAGGGGGCGCTGCTGGGCTCCCTCATACACATTCATTATGAGTCAGTACTCTACACTACCACAGGGGCGCTGCTGGGCTCCCTCATACACATTCATTATGAGTCAGTACTCTACACTACCACAGGGGGCGCTGCTGGGCTCCCTCATACACATTCATTATGAGTCAGTACTCTACACTACCACAGGGGGCGCTGCTGGGCTCCCTCATACACATTCATTATGAGTCAGTACTCTACACTACCACAGGGGGCGCTGCTGGGCTCCCTCATACACATTCATTATGAGTCAGTACTCTACACTACCACAGGGGGGCGCTGCTGGGCTCCCTCATACACATTCATTATGAGTCAGTACTCTACACTACCACAGGGGGCGCTGCTGGGCTCCCTCATACACATTCATTATGAGTCAGTACTCTACACTACCACAGGGGGCGCTGCTGGGCTCCCTCATACACATTCATTATGAGTCAGTACTCTACACTACCACAGGGGGCGCTGCTGGGCTCAGTGAGATGCATCAGACTGAACTAGACTGTCCTGATTCATTCTCAATACAACATTTAGCTCAGCAGCTCATATAGTTCATTTAGTTCACAGGTCACATGATGCATTTCCTGTCACCTCCTCACAGGAGAGAAATACTCAACTAAATGAGCTAATCTTTTGAACTAATCTTTTCAATGAACTAATCACCAAAATGAACTAGATTTCCCATCACTAGTCTGTACTGAACTGAAGAAGACTTCGCCCCTTCTTGTGATATCATTCCTAACATGGTCACATGGGCATGACATCACCACAGGTCCTGTAGCCCTTTTGGATTAACCTCTACCGCACATGGAAGAGCTGATCATGTGACCCCCCAGACTCCTCCCCTCCATGTGACATCACCACAGGTCCTGTAAGCACAGAGCAGCCATATACCGTATTTTTTGCTTTATAAGAAGCACCTGATTATAAGGCGCACCCCCAAATTTGGTGAAGGAAAAGAGAATTATTTTTTTTAATGTTAAATGGGGTCCGTCTTATAATGCCAGTGTCTATCTAACAAATCATATAGGGTATATGTCCCTCATAGCCCCCCATCCTAAAATTAGCCCCCTTAATCTGGATATGGCCCCCTTATATTGAATATAGCCCCCTTGTGCTGGCACATGTCACACAGTGATGCCACATGTTCCCCATTGATGGCACACGTCCCCTATTGCTGACACACGTCCCCTATTGCTGGCACATGTCTCCTATTGATGGAACACGTCCCCTATTTATATCACACGTCCCCCTGTGCTGGAACACGTCCCCTATTGCTGGCACATGTCTCCTATTGATGGAACACGTCTCCTACAGCTGGCACAGGTCTCCTATGGATGGCACACGTCCCCCTGTGCTGCCCATGGCCCCCTATGGATGGCACACATCCCCTTGTGTTTGATATGGCCCCCTATGGATGGCAAACCTCCCCCTGTGTTAGATATGGCCTCCAATGGATGGCACGCCTTGCCCTGTGTTAGATATGGCCCCCTATGGATGGCACACCTCGTTCTGTGTTAGATATGGCCCCCTATTGATGGCACACCTCCCCCTGTGTTAGATATGGCCCCCTTTGGATGCACACCTCCCCCTGTGTTAGATATGGACCCCTATGGATGGCACACCTCCCCCTGTTTTAGATATGGCACCCTATGGATGGCACACCTCTCCCTGTGTTAGATATGGCCCCGTATGGATGGCACACCTCCCCCTGTGTTAGATATGGCCCCCTATGGATGGCACACCTCCCCCTGTGTTAGATATCGCCCCCATGCTGCTGCCCATAGTAAAATAAACACTTTACGTTCTCCAGTGCTGTCCTACCTCGTGTCTCCCTCCGTGGTGCTGGGCTCCTCCACTTCCTGGTTCTCGGTGCCGGTCATGTGATCGGCACAGCAAAGTGATATCATCTCTGCGTGCCTGATCACAGCAGCAGCAGGGAGACCGGGGAGACACCAGGAGATCAGCGCTGGAGGAGGTAAATAAGGAGTTTTTTATTTTACTATGGGCAGCAGCATGGGGACCATATCTAACACAGGGGGGGCATGTGCCATCAAAGGGGGGCGCAAGCAGATATAATATGCGCCGCTGCCCCAGTCCATCACCGCGGTGCGGTTTCAGCACCATGGTGATGGACAGCGGCAGTGCATATTATATGAGCGGGAGCAGGAGATCTAACGCTGCCTTCCTGCAGCTTTCACCAGCCCCCAGCAGCACTCCAGAGCTGCCCCAACCTCCCCTGGACTCTAGTATACATATATATATATATATACCCCCCGTATATTCGGATTATAAGACGCACCCCCTACTTTCCCCCAAAATTTGGGGGAACAAAAGTGCGTCTTATAAAGCGAAAAATACGGTATCTAGTGTGCGGCTCTGCAGGAGGAGGTGTGTGGAGATTCCCCATTACTGGTCTCAGGCTCCAGACACATTAGATGCTGGGGAGAACAATCACGCTATAGAAGAGAATTCTCCTGATTGCCCCGTGAAGAATGGATATGGACAGGGACAAGATGGCAGAGAGGATATTACACCTCACCCTAGAGATCCTCTTCTGGAGAGGTGAGAGATTCTGATGACATCACATTACATCATTCTTATCTATGGGAATAACAGATGGACAGAACTGGAGAGGTGAGGACTCTGGAAATATCTGTAGTGAGATTTATTACTGTGTTTCTCCATAACCAGGATTACACAGTAGTGAAGAAGACCTCTAGTGAGCTCTGTCAGGCCCCTGTGTCTGAGGGATGGGGAAGACCCCCGAGCCCAATCACGGGGCCTCACCCCCCGATACATGAGGACATCAATGACCAGAAGATCCTAGAACTCACCTACAAGATGATTGAGCTGCTGACTGGAGAGGTGACACTGCTGAGAATGCTGGGACATTATACAGTAACGCTATCAAGGGATCGGGGGGTGACGGTATCATTGTATGTGTCAGGTTCCTATAAGGTGTCAGGACGTCACCGTCTATTTCTCCATGGAGGAGTGGGAGTATTTAGAAGGACACAAAGATCTGTACAAGGACGTTATGATGGAGGTTCCCCAGCCCCTCACATCACCAGGTAATAGACAGGACTAAATACACACGGCCTATAATTATCTGTATGTAAGGAATGAATTCAGTCCCTGTATGTGTCTCCTCCAGTTCTATCCAGTAAGAGGACAACACCAGAGGGATGTCCCCATCCTCTTCTCCCACAGGACTGTAAACAAGAAGATCCCGATGTTCCTCAGGATCATCAGGTAGATGGAGAGCAGGTGCCATGAAATCTCCCTATGATGTGTAGACGGCTGTGAAGGTCTTGTGCTCAGTCTTGTTTTATCCTCCAGTATTATATGTGTTATACAAGTTTAATGAGAGCGGTGGAGATGGCAGGATTAGAGCTGATCATAGATGTGACTTCTCCATCTGTCTGTGACTTTTACAATATTTGTTTCAGGGTGAAGATCTGCCCCATATTAATACTACAGAGACATATGTGAGGGGTGATGAGCGGAGTAAAGAGGAGATTCCTACAGATAACCGCCCAGGTGAGTAGTGACCACTATATGTAGAGAAGTCACAGATTCTTCACAGTCACCGGCTGTGGCTGGTTTATCAGGGTTGTAGTCCGGCCATATCAAATGGTCACCATTCTGCTGCTAGACCCCCCACATGCTCTTCCACCCAAAACTACCCCCATTATTTTGGGCATTGGACACCCTTCTGTTGGATTGAGATCTGTATGTCAGACCTTACAGGTAGGAGCTACCCTATCTTCTGAAATTAGAAGACATTGACCCTTAGCTGCCAGATCTACAAACCCAAATGACAGCGTATGTAGAATGTGGAGACAGTCTTGGGTGGATGTTTTTTTTCTGTGCATCTCACACGCTGCAGCTTGACTCTCCGGAGGGAAGTGACCCTCCCGAGAAGTTTCTCTTAATGTCCTATGGTATGGTATATATAGATTCCTACAGCAAGTGTTCATGTCCATATAAGAGAATTCTACTGTACGCATGAGGTAACCCACTAGAACCCACTAGAACCTTCCAGGCAAATATATATAGACAAGACTGTCAGCATCTATACTCAATATGTCCTATTCTAAGTTTGATATCTAGATGTATTAATAATTTTAATATTTTTACAATTCCCCCTGTGGAGGGAAAATTTACATGAAACCCTCCAAATAAATTAATACATCATAAAGATAACAGATCTTCTTTCCTTCTTTGGTGATATTGTATTAATGTCAATGAGAATAATAAAAATAATAATAATCAATTTTGCATTATTCATGTTGTATGTTGAACAATATAATAATGTAGATTCATGTTATGGTAGGCCGTGGCTGATGGTCATACAAAATACATAATTATACTTTCCTAAATCTAAAAAATACAAAACATCATCTGATGTCATCTGGCATCATGTCTTCTTATATCTGACGTTTGTTAATTATTTCCGGCATAAACATAGTCCTTTAAAATAGATCCTTTGATAAAAGATGAATTCTTATCGATTTAATACAATCCATTATTGCGTTTATCATTGTTAAGTCCATAAACTTTATTCTTTATTGCAAAGTCCATATATTTAATGAAAGTCTATGATCAAATGTTGATAAAGACACAAAGTTCATACTAATTGTAGAAGAATAGCATAGGCTTTTGATATCTGTGCAGTGTGAAATTTTCATTAGTCACCTTGGATCCTCTGTGCTGCCTGTTGTCATTCCTGGAACAGGTGGTGGTACGTCTTTGTCAGCATGACAGGGGTTAACTTTGAAAGTTTTCTGCTCTCCTTGGCAACTGTGGTTAAAGCGGACTTTACACGGTACAATAAATCTTACGATGTGTTGGCGGGGTCACGTCGTACGTGACACACATCAGGCATTGTAAGTCATATTGTAGCGTGTAAAACCTATGTGCGAATGCGATTGAACGAAAAAAACGTTCATCGCACGCACGTCGTTCAAAAGCTAAAAATTGTACGTCGGGTTGTTCAATGTTCCCAAGGTAGCACACATCGCAGTATGTGACACCCCGGGAACGATGAACAGATCTTACCTGCGTCTCGCGGCTCCCGCCGGCAATGCGGAAGGAAGGAGGTGGGCAGGATGTTTACGTCCCGCTCATCTCCGCCCCTCCGCTTCTATTGGTCGGCTGCCGCGTGACGTCGCTATGACGCCAAACGTCCCTCCCACTCCAGGAAATGGATGTTCGCCGCCCATATCGAGGTCGTATGGACGGGTAAGTACGTGTGACGGGAAATAATCGTTTGTGCGACACGGTCAACAAATTGAACGTGCCGTACATACCATGGGGGCGGGTATGATCGCATACGATATCGTATGCTTAATCGTAACGTGTAAAGCAGGCTTTAGTCTTATTGCACAGAACATAAGTCAGGGTTGCAGCTTCCTGTAAATACCGCATCTTGAAGGTTTGGAAATGATAACAAAACAGAGACTTTATATAACATTGTCCATCCTGGCATCATAAGATCACCGTTCTGCTGCAGTCCAGAAGCGGTAAGTGTATTGTAATTGACACAGTCTTATTTGGGATTTTACCTTTTGGACTTTTAGATATCGGCTTTTGCAACTTTTTGTAGAATCACTTGAACTTTAAAAAAAAAAATAAAAGTCTTTAATCTTTCTGTAATCTTGATTGAAGACTAGATACCAAAATATGATAATAGTACTACCACTAATAAATGTCACGGCATATCATAACTCTGATATTATAATACATTGTCATTATTATTATCGTAAAAGTATTAATATAATTGATACTTAAAGTGATTAAATAATACTGAATAATGATACATACAATAGTATTTCCATGTAATAATACATTTTTACGTCATTGTTCTAATTACTTTTCCAACCCATAGGTGGCAATGTGTTTGAATGTAACCAAAATGTAATACTAAATATGAAAGGCAACTATGTGGCTTCTTAGTTAGATCATTTGTAAAATGCTAAACCAAAGGGGTAATTATGACAGTCAACCTTTAAGAAAGACTGGATGATTCCATTAAACCACAATATTATTCATTATAAATGATTATAATTGATTAAAAATATATTTCATGTAGAAAGGTAGAATTAGATGTACCTTGGTCTTTCCCATGTTTATTTATTTTTTTTTTTATCAACTTTTTATTTTGAAAAAAAGGTTTTTTTACACATGTGTTACAATACAAGAAAAAACCATAATACATGTAAAGGGAACATTTCCCAAGTATGGAAATAGATACATCATATATTGAACCTATTAGAAATCAAGTGAAGGGTGAGTAACTTCACATCACACATCTGACTCGGAAGGGAGAAGGAGCTCAATATTATAACTAAGTGATCCCTAAATATGTGCACACATCTCCTCAGTTTTGTGTAAAACCGAAGTACCAACTACACTGAATACATATTCAGCCGTCAAATTTGGAAAGTATTTCCGAAGTAGGTCTTTCCCATCTTTATTACTCTAATTTAATTTATTTGATCTGTCTATTATTTATTAAATAACCTTCTATATAAGAAAATGTGTAACAATAATCAATATTTCATCCTTAGTGCATTAACATAGTAATGTAAGAATAATGTATAACTAGAAACCAAATGAATGAATATATTAATAAATGAAGTGTTTTTTTCCAAAAATTGAAACTTTTTCTTTAATATGATAATTTGAATAAAATCATATTTAATGAAGTAATATTCTTATATTAGACATTACTTAATTAAATATTAAATTATTTTCTCAATTGAGATATTAAAGGGAACCTGTCACCAGAATTTTCGGAATTAAACTAAAAGAATCCCCTTCTGCATCTCCTATGCTGCATTTTAGAAAGGTTCCTCTTGCTACTGGCCCCCCTTTCAGACCTAAAGAAACACTTTATAAAATCTTACCTTTTCATTTATGCTAATGATGTTTTCTGGCCACGGGGGCAGGCTGTTTTTCGTCCGCTATTCCCCCTCCAGCCGCTGTTTGCCGTCCCCCATTGTTCATTTACATACATGAGGACGCCGCCCTCATGTAACGCAGTGTATCGCGGGACTGAGCATTGTGCAAATTGCGAGTGCTGGTGAGGCTATTGCGCAGGCGCAAGATTATGGGAGGCGCTGTGAATGTCATCACTAGCGTCATCCAGGTACCCGCCCATAATCTCGTGCCCGCGGTAATAGGTAATGTGGATGATATGGCCAGCGCTAGCGCATAACGGTGGATTCAGAGGGAAAAGCGTGGGCACGATGTTATGGGCGGGTATTGGATGACGCTGATGATGACATTCACAGCGCCGCCCATAATCTCGCGCCTGCGCAATAATACTGTAACTAATTTTAAGTATACAACATACTTTGTATAGATTTATCCATAGTTATGTAATACATAGATTCATTGTATATGAATAATTATGAATTTCCCAACTTTACATATTAGCCAATTCTAAATGCCAATCTCACCTTTTCTTCAAAGATTTGATCTATTATGGTCATTTTCAAACTGTTGAAATTTCTGAAAATATTTTGTAACTCCGCTATTTCCTTTATGTGAGACAGAATGTCTCCCTCAGGAGGATCCACCATCTGTCTAAATTTGTCAGATCCTATGACAATTCCCTCCTTCATTGGAGACAAGGAAAGAGAAGTTTTTTTCCTGTGAAAAAGGATAATAATTGGAGCGGATTGTATGATTTGTAATTTACATGCAATTTCCTGCGAATTTCATATATTTTGTCACAGGAATATTTTGATCTGCAGAGAAGAGCGACCAAGATTATTAGAGGAATGGGTGGGCTGCAATACCAAGATAGGTTATTAAACTTGGGGTTATTTAGTTTGGAAAAACGAAGGCTTAGGGGGGATCTAATCACAATGTATAAATATATGAGGGGACAGTACAGAGACCTTTCCAAAGATCTTTTTACACCTAGGCCTGCGACTGGAACACGGGGGCATCCGCTACGTCTTGAGGAAAGAAGGTTTAATCATAATCACAGACGAGGATTCTTTACTGTACGAGCAGTGAGACTATGGAACTCTCTGCCGCATGATGTTATAATGAGTGATTCACTACTAACATTTAAGCAGAGCCTGGATGCCTTTCTTGAAAAATTTAATATTACCAGTTATGTATATTACATTTTATGACAGGGTATTGATCCAGGGAACTAGTCTGATTGCCGGATGTGGAGTCAGGAAGGAAATTTTTCCCCATTGGAACCTGTTTGCCACATTGGGTTTTTTTTTTGCCTTCCTCTGGATCAACATGTTAGGCTACGGGTTGAACTAGATGGACTTAGAGTCTCCCTTCAACCTTAAAAACTATGAAACTATGAAACTATGAAACTATGAATCTTGGAGGCGTTGATGCTGTTTTTTTGGAAAATGTCGCCTTTTTTCGTTTTACAGCATTAATTAATTTCTGTTTTGATTGTTTTTGGTGATTGCTAACAAAATCAATAAATCTTGCGCTTTCAAATATGGAATTTTTCTGTAATGCAATCGTGCAGGTTTTATCATCCAGAAATTTAAATTTCTTTACAAATGTGTGAATCATAGATTATAATTTCACATTGATGACCACTGTCTTATACAAACGTTCAAAAACGGACATAAATAAGAACGTGCATTCATTCTGTCCAATTTGTATTTCCTTCAGCATCTCATAATTTGGACTATATTCCTTTCACAAAAATCTAATTCCTCAGCCTATTGATACCATTATCATTTGGACACTCACATGTCTCATTTTCAAAAGACCTTTTTAAAGCTAGCTGTCTGAAAAATTGTTGTGGTATCCACATATGGAATATCTGAGTTTTCTCATTATTGGTTAAATTGAACTTTTCAACAAAACTTTCAAATATTTCTGAATTTCTGCACACATGTATCTTGGGAATATACAGTCATATGAAAACGTTTGCACACCCCTATTAATGTTAACCTTTTTTCTTTATAACAATTTGGGGTTTTGCAACAGCTATTTTAGTTTCATATATCTAATAAATGATGGACTGAGTAATATTTCTGAATTGAAATGAGGTTTATTGTACAAACAGAAAATGTGCAATCTGCATTTAAACAAAATTTGACAGGTGCATAAGTATGGGCACCTCAACATAAAAGTGACATTAATATTTTGTAGATCCTCCTTTTGCAAAAATCACAGCCTCTAGTCGCTTTCTGTAGCTTTTAATGAGTTCCTGGATCCTGGATGAAGGTGTTTTTGACCATTCCTGTTTACAAAACAATTCCAGTTCCATTAAGTTTGATGGTCGCCGAGCATGGACCGCCCGCGTCAAATCATCCCACAGATGTTCAATGATATTCAGGTCTGGGGACTGGGATGGCCATTCCAGAACATTGTAATTGTTCCTCTGCATGAATGCCTGAGTAGATTTGGAGCGGTGTTTTGGATAATTTACTTGCTGAAATATCCATCCCCGGCGTAACTTTAACTTCGTCACTGATTCTTGCACATTATTGTCAAGAATCTGCTGATACTGAGTTGAATCCATGCGACCCTCAACTTTAACAAGATTCCCGGTGCCGGCATTGGCCACACAGCCCCAAAGCATGATGGAACCTCCACCAAATTTTACTGTGGGTAGCAAGTGCTTTTCTTGGAATGCCGTGTTTTTTTGTCTCCATGCATAACGCCTTTTTGTATGACCAAACAACTCAATCTTTGTTTCATCAGTCCACAGGACCTTCGTCCAAAATGTAACTGGCTTGTCCAAAGAACTGTACCTGTGTTCTTCCATTTCCTTACTATGTTCCTCACAGTGGAAACTGACAGTTTAAATCTCTGAGACAACTTTTTGTATCCTTCCCCTGAACAATTATGTTGAATAATCTTTGTTTTCAGATCATTTGAGAGTTGTTTTGAGGAGCCCATGATGCCACTCTTCATAGGAGATTCAAATAGGAGAACTACTTGCAAGTGGCCACCTTAAATACCTTTTCTCATGATTGGATACACCTGCCTATGAAGTTCAAAGCTCAATGAGGTTACAAAACCAATTTAGTGCTTCAGTAATTCAGTAAAAAGTAGTTAGGAGGGTTCAAAACAAGAAATTGATAAGGGTGCCCATACTTATGCACCTGTCAAATTTAGTTTAAATGCAGATTGCACATTTTCTGTTCAGTTCTGTTTCAGTACAATAAACCTCATTTCAATTCAGAAATATTACTGAGTCCATCAGTTATTAGATATATGAAACTGAAATAGCTGTTTCAAAAACCCAAATTGTTATAAAGAAAAATGGTTAACATTAATAGGGGTGCCCAAACTTTTTCATATGACTGCATCAATCCAATAGGTTCTTTCTGAGTTTAATTTCTAGCTTCACCTGTTCTATTTTTAGTAACTGACTATCGCCATGCTCTCTGACTCCCCCCCCTTCTCTGACTCCTCTCTGCATGTGTCCTTCTCTGGCTCCTCCCCCTTCTGGATCCTCTATGTAATTTCCTCCCTCATTTCCAGCGTCCTCAAAGTCTCCTTGAATGGATGTCACATATCTGCAGCCATTTTGGGGACAATCCTCTCCAGAAGTACAGTCAATATCACCTGACAATTCAGGTTATAAAGTTTCACAATCTTTGAATTTCTCTACCACTGACTTGTAGAATTCCTGGACTAGATGCAATATATTTCTGAGCCTCGCTCTCTCTTTTTGAAAAGACAGCTTAGAATTTACTTGTGAATTTGCAAGTTCACACTCACCATATAAGCCTAACCATAAATTCGCTAAGCTAGACTTATCTAAATGCTTATTTTGTTCAGAAAAATAATTTAAATTCATTCTTACCTTGGCTTAGAACTTCTTTTGTGACTTGACTCACCTTTTCCTCCAAAGACACGTCAACGGATGGCTGTGCGAACTTTTCAAACTTCATTGAAACAAAAAACACTCATGTGACTTGAAGCGTTATCCGTATTTTTAGGTTCTGCGTGATTTTTAACATTAAATTGTCGATTTATGATACTTTGCAAGAGGTATTAGCATTACTTCTGTATCTGTCCCCCCATGTGCAAAGTAAAGGAATCAGTACAAAAAATGAAAAAAAAAATCAAGAATGGCTTGCTCACCAAAATGTTAAAAATATATCCCTTAAATGTATTTTTCTTCAAATACATGATAAGGCGCATGAAAGACAAACTTCAAAAATGTAACAATAAATAGATGTATTTTATATTGAGTAAAACTGATTGACAAAAAATAGAACAGTTCATTAGTTCAGTTACAGAAATGAAAAATAGTATTCTTTGTTAGCTTACGTGAGGAGTTCAATAAGAGTCCATTTCTTTACTAAATCAGTAGAAGTCTTATTCTTCATTCATCTTTTCCTGGATCCTGAATGGGTTAGGCCATGGTGACATGCTGATGGTCTGCCAGCATGTGTTGAAGCGACCCCCCTCTCTCCCAGCATCCCTCGTGCGCATCTGACAAGTAGCTTGACTCTTTGGGCCAGGAGTGTGTCCCTCCCCCCGAGAAGTTCCTCTCAATGTCCTATGGTATGGTATATATAGATTCCTAATGCAACTGTTCATGTCCATATAAGAGGATTCTAACTAGCATGAGGTAACCCACTAGAACCCACTAGAACCTTCCAAGCAAATAAATATATACAAGACTATGTCAGTATCTATCTATATTCAACACAGATACCTTAATATTAATTTCA
Source organism: Anomaloglossus baeobatrachus (assembly GCF_048569485.1). Lineage (NCBI taxonomy): Eukaryota > Metazoa > Chordata > Amphibia > Anura > Aromobatidae > Anomaloglossus > Anomaloglossus baeobatrachus. Next base: position 574,075,966 of record NC_134357.1, on the reverse strand, counting down.
ATAAGTACTGTTATCAATAAATTCTGCCATCTATAGATCTATTATCTGGATGTATTATATTATAAATTATTTAATAAATGTAAACTTATTACAGCATTTAACCTGTTTGTGTATATATTTGTGTTTCTTCAGATATTTTGTCATACCATGCCTGAGGAAGAGACCTGAGAAATCTCGAAAGCTTGCTTTGTAACATCATCTTATATTATTTTATTTTAGTTAGTCATTAAAAGGAATCACAACTACAAGATTATAATTTTGTTTCTCTCACTGAGAGCAATCATCATCCAGTGTGTGCGCCAATATAGGACTACACTGAGGAGCTGATCATGTGACCCCTGACTCCTCCCCTCCATGTGACATCATCACAGGTCCTGTAAGCACAGAGCAGCCATATATCTAGTGTGCGGCTCTGCAGGTGGAGGTGTGTGCAGGGTATTATATATCTAGTGTGCGGCTCTGCAGGTGGAGGTAGGTGCAGGGTATTATATATCTAGTGTGCGGCTCTGCAGGTGGAGGTAGGTGCAGGGTATTATATATCTAGTGTGCGGCTCTGCAGGTGGAGGTAGGTGCAGGGTATTATATATCTAGTGTGCGGCTCTGCAGGTGGAGGTAGGTGCAGGGTATTATATATCTAGTGTGTGGTTCTGCAGGTGGAGGTAGGTGCGGGGTATTATATATCTAGTGTGCGGCTCTGCAGGTGGAGGTAGGTGCGGGGTATTATATATCTAGTGTGCGGCTCTGCAGGTGGAGGTAGGTGCAGGGTATTATATATCTAGTGTGCGGCTCTGCAGGAGGAGGTAGGTGCAGGGTATTATATATCTAGTGTGCGGCTCTGCAGGTGGAGGCAGGTGCAGGGTATTATATATCTAGTGTGCGGCTCTGCAGGTGGAGGTAGGTGCAGGGTATTATATATCTAGTGTGCGGCTCTGCAGGTGGAGGTAGGTGCAGGGTATTATATATCTAGTGTGCGGCTCTGCAGGAGGAGGTAGGTGCAGGGTATTATATATCTAGTGTGCGGCTCTGCAGGTGGAGGTAGGTGCAGGGTATTATATATCTAGTGTGCGGCTCTGCAGGTGGAGGTAGGTGCAGGGTATTATATATCTAGTGTGCGGCTCTGCAGGTGGAGGTAGGTGCAGGGTATTATATATCTAGTGTGCGGCTCTGCAGGAGGAGGTAGGTGCAGGGTATTATATATCTAGTGTGCGGCTCTGCAGGTGGAGGTAGGTGCAGGGTATTATATATCTAGTGTGCGGCTCTGCAGGTGGAGGTAGGTGCAGGTTATTATATATCTAGTGTGCGGCTCTGCAGGTGGAGGTAGGTGCAGGTTATTATATATCTAGTGTGCGGCTCTGCAGGTGGAGGTAGGTGCAGGGTATTATATATCTAGTGTGCGGCTCTGCAGGTGGAGGTAGGTGCAGGGTATTATATATCTAGTGTGCGGCTCTGCAGGTGGAGGTAGGTGCAGGGTATTATATATCTAGTGTGCGGCTCTGCAGGTGGAGGTAGGTGCAGGGTATTATATATCTAGTGTGCGGCTCTGCAGGTGGAGGTAGGTGCAGGGTATTATATATCTAGTGTGCGGCTCTGCAGGTGGAGGTAGGTGCAGGGTATTATATATCTAGTGTGCGGCTCTGCAGGTGGAGGTAGGTGCAGGGTATTATATATCTAGTGTGCGGCTCTGCAGGTGGAGGTAGGTGCAGGGTATTATATATCTAGTGTGCAGCTCTGCAGGTGGAGGTAGGTGCAGGGTATTATATATCTAGTGTGCGGCTCTGCAGGTGGAGGTAGGTGCAGGGTATTATATATCTAGTGTGCGGCTCTGCAGGTGGAGGTAGGTGCAGGGTATTATATATCTAGTGTGCGGCTCTGCAGGTGGAGGTAGGTGCAGGGTATTATATATCTAGTGTGCGGCTCTGCAGGTGGAGGTAGGTGCAGGGTGTTATATATCTAGTGTGCGGCTCTGCAGGTGGAGGTAGGTGCAGGGTATTATATATCTAGTGTGCGGCTCTGCAGGTGGAGGTAGGTGCAGGGTATTATATATCTAGTGTGCGGCTCTGCAGGTGGAGGTAGGTGCAGGGTATTATATATCTAGTGTGCGGCTCTGCAGGTGGAGGTAGGTGCAGGGTATTATATATCTAGTGTGCGGCTCTGCAGGTGGAGGTAGGTGCAGGGTATTATATATCTAGTGTGCGGCTCTGCAGGTGGAGGTAGGTGCAGGGTATTATATATCTAGTGTGCGGCTCTGCAGGTGGAGGTAGGTGCAGGGTATTATATATCTAGTGTGCGGCTCTGCAGGTGGAGGTAGGTGCAGGGTGTTATATATCTAGTGTGCGGCTCTGCAGGTGGAGGTAGGTGCAGGGTGTTATATATCTAGTGTGCGGCTCTGCAGGTGGAGGTAGGTGCAGGGTGTTATATATCTAATGTGCGGCTCTGCAGGTGGAGGTAGGTGCAGGGTGTTATATATCTAGTGTGCGGCTCTGCAGGTGGAGGTAGGTGCAGGGTGTTATATATCTAGTGTGCGGCTCTGCAGGTGGAGGTAGGTGCAGGGTATTATATATCTAGTGTGCGGCTCTGCAGGTGGAGGTAGGTGCAGGGTATTATATATCTAGTGTGCGGCTCTGCAGGTGGAGGTAGGTGCAGGGTATTATATATCTAGTGTGCGGCTCTGCAGGTGGTGGTAGGTGCAGGGTATTATATATCTAGTGTGCGGCTCTGCAGGTGGAGGTAGGTGCAGGGTATTATATATCTAGTGTGCGGCTCTGCAGGTGGAGGTAGGTGCAGGGTATTATATATCTAGTGTGCGGCTCTGCAGGTGGAGGTAGGTGCAGGGTATTATATATCTAGTGTGCGGCTCTGCAGGTGGAGGTAGGTGCAGGGTATTATATATCTAGTGTGCGGCTCTGCAGGTGGAGGTAGGTGCAGGGTATTATATATCTAGTGTGCGGCTCTGCAGGTGGAGGTAGGTGCAGGGTATTATATATCCAGTGTGCGGCTCTGCAGGTGGAGGTAGGTGCAGGGTATTATATATCTAGTGTGCGGCTCTGCAGGTGGAGGTAGGTGCAGGGTATTATATATCTAGTGTGCGGCTCTGCAGGTGGAGGTAGGTGCAGGGTATTATATATCTAGTGTGCGGCTCTGCAGGTGGAGGTAGGTGCAGGGTATTATATATCTAGTGTGCGGCTCTGCAGGTGGAGGTAGGTGCAGGGTATTATATATCTAGTGTGCGGCTCTGCAGGAGGAGGTAGGTGCAGGGTATTATATATCTAGTGTGCGGCTCTGCAGGTGGAGGTAGGTGCAGGGTATTATATATCTAGTGTGCGGCTCTGCAGGTGGAGGTAGGTGCAGGGTATTATATATCTAGTGTGCGGCTCTGCAGGTGGAGGTAGGTGCAGGGTATTATATATCTAGTGTGCGGCTCTGCAGGTGGAGGTAGGTGCAGGGTATTATATATCTAGTGTGCGGCTCTGCAGGTGGAGGTAGGTGCAGGGTATTATATATCTAGTGTGCGGCTCTGCAGGTGGAGGTAGGTGCAGGGTATTATATATCTAGTGTGCGGCTCTGCAGGTGGAGGTAGGTGCAGGGTATTATATATCTAGTGTGCGGCTCTGCAGGTGGAGGTAGGTGCAGGGTATTATATATCTAGTGTGCGGCTCTGCAGGTGGAGGTAGGTGCAGGGTATTATATATCTAGTGTGCGGCTCTGCAGGTGGAGGTAGGTGCAGGGTATTATATATCTAGTGTGCGGCTCTGCAGGAGGAGGTAGGTGCAGGGTATTATATATCTAGTGTGCGGCTCTGCAGGTGGAGGTAGGTGCAGGGTATTATATATCTAGTGTGCGGCTCTGCAGGTGGAGGTAGGTGCAGGGTATTATATATCTAGTGTGCGGCTCTGCAGGTGGAGGTAGGTGCAGGGTATTATATATCTAGTGTGCGGCTCTGCAGGTGGAGGTAGGTGCAGGGTATTATATATCTAGTGTGCGGCTCTGCAGGTGGAGGTAGGTGCAGGGTATTATATATCTAGTGTGCGGCTCTGCAGGTGGAGGTAGGTGCAGGGTATTATATATCTAGTGCGCGGCTCTGCAGGTGGAGGTAGGTGCAGGGTATTATATATCTAGTGTGCGGCTCTGCAGGTGGAGGTAGGTGCAGGGTATTATATATCTAGTGTGCGGCTCTGCAGGTGGAGGTAGGTGCAGGGTATTATATATCTAGTGTGCGGCTCTGCAGGTGGAGGTAGGTGCAGGGTATTATATATCTAGTGTGCGGCTCTGCAGGCGGAGGTAGGTGCAGGGTATTATATATCTAGTGTGCGGCTCTGCAGGTGGAGGTAGGTGCAGGGTATTATATATCTAGTGTGCGGCTCTGCAGGTGGAGGTAGGTGCAGGGTATTATATATCTAGTGTGCGGCTCTGCAGGAGGAGGTAGGTGCAGGGTATTATATATTTAGTGTGCGGCTCTGCAGGTGGAGGTAGGTGCAGGGTATTATATATCTAGTGTGCGGCTCTGCAGGTGGAGGTAGGTGCAGGGTATTATATATCTAGTGTGCGGCTCTGCAGGTGGAGGTAGGTGCAGGGTATTATATATCTAGTGTGCGGCTCTGCAGGTGGAGGTAGGTGCAGGGTATTATATATCTAGTGTGCGGCTCTGCAGGTGGAGGTAGGTGCAGGGTATTATATATCTAGTGCGCGGCTCTGCAGGTGGAGGTAGGTGCAGGGTATTATATATCTAGTGCGCGGCTCTGCAGGTGGAGGTAGGTGCAGGGTATTATATATCTAGTGTGCGGCTCTGCAGGTGGAGGTAGGTGCAGGGTATTATATATCTAGTGTGCGGCTCTGCAGGTGGAGGTAGGTGCAGGGTATTATATATCTAGTGTGCGGCTCTGCAGGTGGAGGTAGGTGCAGGGTATTATATATCTAGTGTGCGGCTCTGCAGGCGGAGGTAGGTGCAGGGTATTATATATCTAGTGTGCGGCTCTGCAGGTGGAGGTAGGTGCAGGGTATTATATATCTAGTGTGCGGCTCTGCAGGTGGAGGTAGGTGCAGGGTATTATATATCTAGTGTGCGGCTCTGCAGGTGGAGGTAGGTGCAGGGTATTATATATCTAGTGTGCGGCTCTGCAGGTGGAGGTAGGTGCAGGGTATTATATATCTAGTGTGCGGCTCTGCAGGCGGAGGTAGGTGCAGGGTATTATATATCTAGTGTGCGGCTCTGCAGGAGGAGGTAGGTGCAGGGTATTATATATCTAGTGTGCGGCTCTGCAGGTGGAGGTAGGTGCAGGGTATTATATATCTAGTGTGCGGCTCTGCTGGTGGAGGTGTGTGGAGATTCCCCCAACTATGAGAGGCCGTAAGTGTGGAAACCCGTCTGACCTCAGTCCTCGGCCCCTTTCTGCTCTCGGTCCTCGGCCCCTTTCTGCCCTTGGTCCTCGGCCCCTTTCTGCCCCCACACAGTATAATGTTCCCCCAGAATGTTCTCATTATATGTTTCCCCTTATTCTCTCCAGTAATTGTATTATTACAGCGTATTCTTTATGATGTTACATCGTCATCTTCTCCCCATTCAGGTCCCTACAATATCGGATCCTCTCAGTGGAGATCTTCTATATAAGAGAATTCTTCTGATTGACCCATCAAGCATGGAAATGGAGAGGGACAAGATGGCGGAGAGGATATTACACCTCACCCTAGAGATCCTCTTCCGGCTTACTGGAGAGGTGAGAGATTCTGATGACGTCACATTACATCATTCTTATCTATGGGAATAACAGATGGACAGAACTGGAGAGGTGAGGACTCTGGAAATGTCTGGAGTGAGATTTCTTACTGTGTCTCTCCATAACCAGGATTACACAGTAGTGAAGAAGACCTCTAGTGAGCGCTGTCAGGCCCCTGTGTCTGAGGGATGGGGAAGACCCCTGAGCCCAATCACGGAGCCGCCACCTCACCCCCCGATACATGAGGACATCAATGACCAGAAGATCCTCGAACTCCCCTACAAGATGATTGAGCTGCTGACTGGAGAGGTGACACTGCTGGGAATGCTGGGACATTATACAGTAACGCTATGAAGGGATCGGGGGGTGACTGTATCATTGTATGTGTCAGGTTCCTATAAGGTGTCAGGACGTCACCGTCTATTTCTCCATGGAGGAGTGGGAGTATTTAGAAGGACACAAAGATCTGTACAAGGACGTCATGATGGAGGTTCCCCAGCCCATCACATCACCAGGTAATAGACAGGACTAAATACACACGGCCTATAATTATCTGTATGTAAGGAATTAATTCAGTCCCTGTATGTGTCTCCTCCAGGTCTATCCAGTAAGAGGACAACACCAGAGAGATGTCCCCGTCCTCTTCTCCCACAGGACTGTAAACAAGAAGATCCCGATGTTCCTCAGGATCATCAGGTAGATGGAGAGAAGGTGCCATGAAATCTCCCTATGATGTGTAGACGGCTGTGAAGGTCTTGTGCTCAGTCTTGTTTTATCCTCCAGTATTATATGTGTTATACTTGTGTAATGAGAGTGGTGGAGATGGCAGGATTAGAGCTGATCATAGATGTGACTTCTCCATCTGTCTGTGACTTTTACAATATTTGTTTCAGGGGGAAGATCTGACCCATATTAATACTACAGAGACATATGTGAGGGGTGATGAGCGGAGTAAAGAGGAGATTCCTACAGATAACCGCCCAGGTGAGTAGTGACCACTGAACGCAGAGAAGTCACAGATTCTTCTCAGTCACCGGCTGTGGCTGCTTTATCAGGGTTGTAGTCCGGCCATATCAAATGGTCACCATTCTGCTGCTAGACCACCACATGCTCCTCCACCCAAAACTGTCCCCATTATTTTGGGCATTGGACGCCCTTCTGTTGGAGTGAGATCTGTATCAGCCGGATCTCACAGGTAGGATCCATCCTATCCTCTGAAATTAGAAGATGTTGACCCTTAGCTGCCCAGATCTCTAATCTGCAAACCCAAATGACAGCGTACGTAGAATGTGCAGACAACTTAGAAAATCATGGGAAGAAAAATCTAATCTGTGTGGTGGACCCCTAAGAGAAAGCGGAGGGTAGTGATGCTGGAGACGTCCTAGATTCTTAGTTTGGTGCCGTGTTCTCCAGGTGAATAAAGATTGATTGCTCTCAGTGGGAGAAACAAAATAATAATCTTGTAGTTGATGAAGAGACCTCAGTAGTCTGGAAAGCTTGCTTTGTAACATCATTTATTTTATCTTTATTTGCAATTAATAAGTATCATAACTACAAGATTCTTATTGTTTCTCCACTGAGAGCAATGAATCCATCTTCCTAGAATCTCGGCATCTTATTGATGGATCTTCCTTCTCTCCCTTCTGCTGAATGTGCACAGGGTAACTGTAACACATGAGGGAGGTTAGGATTATCCCACAGTAAATGTACTTGGAGAAAAAAGGAAAGTAATAACACATAAAGTTCTGATATTTTTACCTTTTAAGAGCCTAAAAGATATTTTCTCCCGGATTCAACAAATGTCCATTACATAAGACCTTGTACTGGAGCCGTCCATTGTGTAGTCCGAGAGGCAGAAAGTAAATGTCTAATATTTCTTCAAGAAACTCATCTGACAGAAGATATTGGCCCCTACAATAGTTTGGATTGCCGAGAGCCCCCGAGCCACATACTGTAATTACTCCAGATATGTCACCTCTAGTTACTAAATCACTGACGGTGAAGGCTGTCGGGGTGGAGGGCGGTCATTTTAGTAGATGTGTTATTGTCTATAGTCACAGTTTTCTCTATAGTAGTTAGTACCAAAGCCGCTCTTATTTCATGGCTTTCCACTGCAGCCAGTTTTCTGCTCCTATCCAGGCCCCATTTCTCCAATCTGACATCTGTCACTTTACATGATAACACCTTTGTAATGCTGAATCTGATCCCAGTGTTTCTGAGATTTTTTTTCTGTGGCATATTCTACTTTATCGTAGGCTACTTTCACACTTGCGTTGTGTTAAATCCGCTTGTTCCGTTGCTGCGTTTTTTTAACGGATCCGTTTTTTTTGAGATGTCAATTGAAGCAACGGATCCGTTATTCCACTGGAATCCGTTAGCGGATTCCAGTGAAATAACGGATCCGTTGCTGCCGTTAAGTCCGTTGTGCGTCCGTTAAACGGAATCCGTCGGATCCGTTTTTTTTTTTTTTTTTTTTTTCTCTTGGGACAGCCCAATGGGAGTGCATTTTTGAGACATATATATATAGATGTGTTCCGACCAGCCATCTGTAGAGGCTGTCAAAGAGAAGAGAGATGGATGTTATTAATGGGAGAATCGTCCAAGCGTACCTTGATTATTCTTATCAAGCAAATGTTTTGGCATTTTACATTGCTGAAAAGGAGCGGCAACGTAGGAAGCGTCGTCGACGCCGCTTCTGGGTCCACCCCATCAACGATGTCCGTCTTGCCCATGGAGTTTTTACAACCCTTTATTTAGAGCTAAGGAGCCATCCAGACCATTTTTTCCGATACGTTCGAATGTCAGCGGCAATGTTTGACACCTTGGTGGAGCGTGTGGAGCCTCTCATTTGTCGCCACGACACCTTTTGCCGGCTGGCAATAACTCCTGCAGAGCGTCTCATGATCACTCTCAGGTAAGGCCAAAAAATGTATTGTACTACCTGTCATGTGATGTTAAGCCCATAAAACGTATTGTGCTACCCGTCATGTGATGTTAAGGCCAAAAAATGTATTATGCTACCCGTCATGTGATGGGTAGCACAACATTCATTTTTTGTGCTTTACATCATCTGATGTAATGGTTGTTTTTTTGTGACTGTTAACTAATGTTTTTTTTTTCTAATTTTTCAGATTTTTGGCTACTGGGGAGTCTTACTCTTCACTGCATTATCAGTTCCGGGTAGGAATCTCTACTATTAGCGGCATCGTAAGCAGCACTTGCAGTGCATTATGGAATTCATTAAATGCAGAATACATTCCTCAACCTACGCAAGAACTCTGGATGTCCACAGCAGCACATTTTTATGAAATATGTGACTTCCCCAATTGCTGCGGAGCGGTGGACGGCAAGCATGTGCGGATAGTGAAGCCAGCAAACACTGGATCCGAACACTTTAATTATAAAAAATACTTTTCCGTAGTCCTGATGGCTATTGCCAATGCAAGTTATAAATTCCTGGCAGTGGACATAGGAGCCTATGGAAGAAGCAATGACTCACAGATTTTTAAAACCTCTATCATGGGCCGTAATCTTTATGGAGACAGATTCAGCTTCCCACCACCAAGCCCACTTCCCCAAACGTCTGGTCCACCACTGCCTTTTGTCATCCTTGCTGACGAGGCATTCCAACTGCACACACACCTACTCAAACCTTATTCAAGTCGTGGGTTGACATACGAACAAAAAATATTTAATTATCGTTTGAGTCGCGCACGGCGTATGGTTGAGTGCGCGTTTGGCATCCTTACCGCAAAGTGGAGAGTTCTAACCACTGCCATCAATGTAAAAGTTGACACCGTGGATGACATCATTAAAGCATGCATTGTCTTGCATAACTATCTTTTAAGCAATGGAGTTACCCCTGTAGAAGAGGAACTGTCAGATTGTAATCTGCAAGACTTCAGCAACATTACCTTCCGCAGCGGTAGGGAAGTCCTAGCAATCCGCGACCAATTTGCTGCATATTTTGTTACTGACGCAGGGCGACTGGAGTGGCAGGACCGAATGATTTGATTTTTTTTTTGTCCCTGTTTAATGTGTATACTTAACAGAGATTTTATTATTGCAATATTGTATTTTGTAACCCTTTTTTTTTGCTTCAGTTATGTAATGCAAACCACCTGTTGTGTTTATTAATTGTATCAAAATGTCTTATTTTATTAAAAACCAACAGACAATATATAAGTTAAATAAAAACAGATTTTTATTGAATACACATTCCATTGTTTGTTTATTTCTTAAAGTAGAAAAATTTGTAAAGTTATAAATTTAAGTATTTATGTGGGGTGGAGATATCGCTGGTGTTGCTCGCAGGACTGACCCCTTCAACATGCGGTGTATTTAGAGAGGATGGGGAGGGAGAAGGTTGGACATTTGAAGAAGGTGAGGGTGTTGAAAAAGAAATGGAAGTTGGTGGAAAAAATTGTGTAGCAACAGGAGATGGCTGAGGGCTGGGAGATTGCTGTGGGCTGGGAGATGGGTGATGTATGGAAGGTGTATAGGTGGGCATTGCAAAAGATGGCTGAGGGCTTGGAGATGACTGAGGGCTGGGAGATGGGTGATGTATGGAAGGTGTATAGGTGGGCATTGCAAAAGATGGGTGAGGGCTTGGAGATGACTGAGGGCTGGGAGATGGGTGTTGTGCGGAAGGTGTATCGGTGGGAATTGAAAAAGATGGTTGGGTTTGGATTAAGAGTGGTGAAGAATGAGAATGATGGTATGGGGAATGGAGTGTAGTTGTAGAAGACAGTGATGAAGGACATGGACTTGTGACAGGCATGACATGTGGAGACAGGGAATGAAGGGATGTTTGTACAGGGTAATTATGCTGGGAAGTGATTGTGTGCTGGGTGGGTAGTGAAGAGTGGTAATAATGTTGAGGGGGCTGGTAATGGGCAGGGTGCTGGTAATGGGCAGGGGGCTGCGGAGGGGCAGGGGGCTGCGGAGGGGCAGGGGGCTGCATTGGGGCAGGGGGCTGCATTGGGGCAGGGGGCTGCGGAGGGGCAGGGGGCTGAGGAGGGGCAGGGTGCTGAGGAGGGGCAGTGGTGTTAGGGGGTAGTGGATTCAGTAGCATAATAGCATTCTGGAAAGCCCTCATTACATGTATTTGCTGTTCAGACGGTAGGTTTTCCAGCTGACCAATTACTGAATGAAAATAATGCTGGCTAGGTGTTTGTCTTACAGCTGAAAGCACCTGATCCATCTTGCTGGTCAACTCCTGTAAACTATGGTTTATCAGGTTGAAGCCAGCAAGAATTTGGTCAGATAATACTTTAATAAAACTATGGATGGATGCATTCAGATGTAAGAATTCGGCGCTGCCCCGATCCTGTCCCCTCTGTCGCTGTCGCCCAGAACCTAACACGGTTCTAGTGTCGGGAGCGTCAGAGGGGTGGGATAAGGGAACACCTACTCGCTGACCAGCCTCATGTAATGAGGTCTGCCAGTATGCTGATGGGCAGGGTGGGTAAGATGGGAAAGATGGGAGGGTAGATTGTGAGGGATCAGAGGAAGAGGTGGACGGGACGGAGGGATCAGAGGTAGAGGTGGACGGGACGGAGGGAGCAGAGGTAGAGGTGGAAGGGAGGGAGAGAGCAGAAGAGGTATCACCAGACATGTTGGAGGGGTCACCGGTAACGGTCACTTGTGGGATCGCTCCAGGAGGGTGTTGGCCGGATGCAGGCTCCAATGTGTTCGTGAATGTTCTGTGTGAATGAAAACAAAAAGGAAAAAAACAATTAAAATTTGTTCATGAAATTTTCAATAACATGCTGTTTGAGAAAAAATTATAGACAATTAAAAACATTCCAAAAAACAAATCGTTTCCTTACCGTCTTGGCAGCATAGTGCTTCTAAGGAACGCAAGGGCTCTGGCATATCGGTACTGGGAGCCCTTGCGTCCTGCCGATCCACTTGGAGCCTCCATTTCCAAGTTGTAGTCCCTCCTGAAGCGATCACGTAGTGACCGCCACCGTATTATCAGACGACGCACTGAAAATAAAATAGAAGCACAAGGTTAGCCTTTGAATAGGGAATTTGAGAACATTGATTTTTGAAGTAGATTACTTACCTGTTTTTGATTTTGCCCTTTCATTGAGATTCTCCCATCCATCTTCGACTTCGGAGGCAACCTCTTCCCAGAGCCGTCGGGTGATGACAGAATCAGCATGGCGGTGGTCTTGCATGTCCCACAACGGCTGCCGTTCATGGACGAGGTTGATGAGGAGTTCCACGTCTATACCGCGCCCCCCCCCATCAGATTCCTCGTCCTGCTGCCGTTGTGAAACCTGTGGCAAGGAAAAAAAAAAAAAAAAAAAAATTAAAAATCTGTATTTTAGGTATAATGCATTTGAAAAATTTAATGGAACCAAATATGTTCTAGAAAAAATACTTACATGCCGTCGACCACCGCCGCGCCCTCGACGACCCCGGGAGCCCCTGGGAGGAACTCTATGACGGACAGGCAGTGCAACCTGAAAAAATGAAAAAATACATTACCGATATGTGTAGTTCTACTTTTAAATATGTGGCATGATATGGTAATGATAGCAACTTTTAAGTTTTGTTGTGTAAATTGGTCCTGCGTGTCTGGTGTAATGGTCATGATGTCATTGTTGTGGATACACTTACATCCTGCGAGCCTTCTCCACTATTTTCTCCACCCTGTCCTGCTTCTGGCGCCCCCGCTTCGGCTGCAGCTTCCTCCTATATCCAACATAAAAAACTGTTAGTACTAGTTGATTAATTCAACATATTCCTAAATAAAAAAAAAATAATTTACTTGAACATTTCACCTCCATTCGCTGATGTCTCTCTGGGGGGCTGTCCTCAGAAGACATTCTTGCTGCTGCCTGGCTTGCTGCCGCTGCGAGGTGCTGGCTTGCTGCCGCTGCGAGGTGCTGGCTTGCTGCCGCTGCGAGGTGCTGGCTTGCTGCCGCTGGTAGTCAGATCTATTGGAGAAAAAAAAATACACATTAAAAAATTAAACAGCTTTGGAACACTCACCTGTTCAGTTGGGATGAACATATACTTACATAAGTAATGAAGTTGGGCGTCTGCCTGGCTTGCTGCCGCTGCGAGGTGCTGGCTTGCTGCCGCTGCGAGGTGCTGGCTTGCTGCCGCTGCGAGGTGCTGGCTTGCTGCCGCTGCGAGGTGCTGGCTTGCTGCCGCTGCGAGGTGCTGGCTTGCTGCCGCTGTTAGTCAGATCTATTGGAGAAAAAAAAATACACATTAAAAAATTAAACAGCTTTGGAACACTCACCTGTTCAGTTGGGATGAACATATACTTACATAAGTAATGAAGTTGGGCGTCTGCCTGGCTTGCTGCCGCTGCGAGGTGCTGGCTTGCTGCCGCTGCGAGGTGCTGGCTTGCTGCCGCTGCGAGGTGCTGGCTTGCTGCCGCTGCGAGGTGCTGGCTTGCTGCCGCTGGTAGTCAGATCTATTGGAGAAAAAAAAATACACATTAAAAAATTAAACAGCTTTGGAACACTCACCTGTTCAGTTGGGATGAACATATACTTACATAAGTAATGAAGTTGGGCGTCTGCCTGGCTTGCTGCCGCTGCGAGGTGCTGGCTTGCTGCCGCTGCGAGGTGCTGGCTTGCTGCCGCTGCGAGGTGCTGGCTTGCTGCCGCTGCGAGGTGCTGGCTTGCTGCCGCTGCGAGGTGCTGGCTTGCTGCCGCTGCGAGGTGCTGGCTTGCTGCCGCTGGTAGTCAGATCTATTGGAGAAAAAAAAATACACATTAAAAAATTAAACAGCTTTGGAACACTCACCTGTTCAGTTGGGATGAACATATACTTACATAAGTAATGAAGTTGGGCGTCTGCCTGGCTTGCTGCCGCTGCGAGGTGCTGGCTTGCTGCCGCTGCGAGGTGCTGGCTTGCTGCCGCTGCGAGGTGCTGGCTTGCTGCCGCTGCGAGGTGCTGGCTTGCTGCCGCTGCGAGGTGCTGGCTTGCTGCCGCTGCGAGGTGCTGGCTTGCTGCCGCTGTTAGTCAGATCTATTGGAGAAAAAAAAATACACATTAAAAAATTAAACAGCTTTGGAACACTCACCTGTTCAGTTGGGATGAACATATACTTACATAAGTAATGAAGTTGGGCGTCTGCCTGGCTTGCTGCCGCTGCGAGGTGCTGGCTTGCTGCCGCTGCGAGGTGCTGGCTTGCTGCCGCTGCGAGGTGCTGGCTTGCTGCCGCTGCGAGGTGCTGGCTTGCTGCCGCTGGTAGTCAGATCTATTGGAGAAAAAAAAATACACATTAAAAAATTAAACAGCTTTGGAACACTCACCTGTTCAGTTGGGATGAACATATACTTACATAAGTAATGAAGTTGGGCGTCTGCCTGGCTTGCTGCCGCTGCGAGGTGCTGGCTTGCTGCCGCTGCGAGGTGCTGGCTTGCTGCCGCTGCGAGGTGCTGGCTTGCTGCCGCTGCGAGGTGCTGGCTTGCTGCCGCTGCGAGGTGCTGGCTTGCTGCCGCTGCGAGGTGCTGGCTTGCTGCCGCTGTTAGTCAGATCTATTGGAGAAAAAAAAATACACATTAAAAAATTAAACAGCTTTGGAACACTCACCTGTTCAGTTGGGATGAACATATACTTACATAAGTAATGAAGTTGGGCGTCTGCCTGGCTTGCTGCCGCTGCGAGGTGCTGGCTTGCTGCCGCTGCGAGGTGCTGGCTTGCTGCCGCTGCGAGGTGCTGGCTTGCTGCCGCTGCGAGGTGCTGGCTTGCTGCCGCTGTTAGTCAGATCTATTGGAGAAAAAAAAATACACATTAAAAAATTAAACAGCTTTGGAACACTCACCTGTTCAGTTGGGATGAACATATACTTACATAAGTAATGAAGTTGGGCGTCTGCCTGGCTTGCTGCCGCTGCGAGGTGCTGGCTTGCTGCCGCTGCGAGGTGCTGGCTTGCTGCCGCTGCGAGGTGCTGGCTTGCTGCCGCTGCGAGGTGCTGGCTTGCTGCCGCTGCGAGGTGCTGGCTTGCTGCCGCTGCGAGGTGCTGGCTTGCTGCCGCTGGTAGTCAGATCTATTGGAGAAAAAAAAATACACATTAAAAAATTAAACAGCTTTGGAACACTCACCTGTTCAGTTGGGATGAACATATACTTACATAAGTAATGAAGTTGGGCGTCTGCCTGGCTTGCTGCCGCTGCGAGGTGCTGGCTTGCTGCCGCTGCGAGGTGCTGGCTTGCTGCCGCTGCGAGGTGCTGGCTTGCTGCTGGGAGTTAGATCTATTGGAGAAAAAAAAAAAAAATTACTACCACACCTTACCCCACCTCCCATGACCAAACAGGCCCCACCCTCCCCCACCTCCCATGACCAAACAGCAACCATGAACAAACAGCCCCCAACCTAACCCACCTCCCATTGCCAAATAATAGCCCCCACCTCCCATAACCAAACAATAGCCCCCACCTCCCACAACCAAACAATAGCCCTCACCTCCCATGACCAAACACCACCCACCCTACAAAACACAACAAATTGAACCAACCATTTCTTACCAAATTATAAAAATAAAAATTATTAGCTAAAGGCGCAAAATAAAACAAGAAAACCAAATTGAAGTACATTTTTATTACATATTTTTTTGGTTTCGATTTTTTGGAAATTATAAATCATAAAAAGGAGCATTATAGCTCTTTATTTAAGATTTAAAAATAGAAAAAGGAAAAAAACAAAAAAAAAAAAAAAAAAAAATATGGGCACAATGGGGCGATGAGACTCACCAAGGAATTTCCTCCAAGATTCTCCAGCTCCAGCTTCTTGGTTCTTTCTTCAGCTTCTATCTTCTTCTTTTCAGGGATTCAAGGCTTGTCAGCAGGTCAGAAGGCATTGTTTGCTGCTTTAAATTACAGCATTTATATACCTTTGGAGATAAGGGGCATGGACAACAAGATTTGTTGCATTCTGGGCATGCGCAGTTAAAAATAGCGGAATCCTGCAGCGGATTCCGTTGTAAAGCAATTTACAACGGAATCCGCTAACATAGGGACCCATTCTAATTTATAGCGGATCCAACGGAATCCGCTGCTCGGCGTCATTTTGACGCAAGCAATTAACGTGACAATCAGCGTTGCTTCCGCTCGGCGGAAGCAACGGAGCTTCGCCCAGCGGAAGCAACGCAGGTACTTTTGGCACCATCCGTCATCCATTGAAGTCTATGAGAAACAGCGGAATCCGTTAACGGATTCCGCTGTTTTCCAAAAGGGCGGATGGCGCCAAAAGAGAAACAACGCAAGTGTGAAAGTACCCTAAGCTGTAATGTGAGGTTGATTTGTTTTCCATTTATTTAAACAAAAAAAAAATCCTGAAATTTATCAAAAATGTAAAAGAATTAGAAGTAATGAAATATTGTATTTGGAGGCTCTTAACCCCTTCAGCCCCCAGCCTGTTTTCACCTTAAAGACCCGGCCATTTTTTGCAATTTTGACCAGTGTCACTTTGACAGGTTATAACTCTGGAACACTTCAACGGATCCTGGTGATTCTGAGATTGTTTTTTCGTGACATATTATACTTTATGTCAGTGGTAAATTTAGGCCGATATGTTTTGCGTTTATTTGTGAAAATTTCGAAAATTTGGCGAAAATTTTGAAAATTTTGCAATTTTCAAAATCTGAAATTTTATGCCCATAAATGTGAGAGATATGTCACACAAAATAGTTACTAAATAACATTTCCAACATGTCTGCTTTACATCAGCGCAATTTTCGGAAAAAAAAAAAATTTCGTTAGGAAGTTAGAAGGGTTCAAAGTTCATCAGCAATTTTTCATTTTTCCAACAAAATTTACAAAAAAAAATTTTTTAGGTACCACATCACATTTGGAGTGACTTTGAGAGGCCTAGGTGACAGAAAATACCCAAAAGTGACCCCATTCTAAAATCTTCACCCCTCACTCTGCTCAAAACCACATCCAAGAAGTTTATTAACCCTTTAGGAGCTTCACAGCAACCAAATCAATGTAGAAAGAAAAAATGAAAATTTAACTTTTTTACACAAAAATGTTACTTTAGCCATAAAATTTAGCATTTTCACAAGGGTATCAGGAAAAAATGCTCCATAAAATTAATTGTGCGTGTTCTCCTGAGTACACCGATATCTTTTATGTGGTGGAAATCAATTGTTTGGGCGCACAGCGGGGCTCAGAAGGCAAGAAGCGTCATTTGACTTTTCAAACGCAAAATTGTCTGGAATAGTTAGTGGATGCCATGTTGTGTTTGGAGACCCCCTGAGGTGCCTAAACAATGGAGCTCCCCCACAAGTGACCCCATTTTGGAAACTAGACCCCTCAGGGAATTTATCTAGATGTTTAGTGAGCACTTTGAACCTCTGGGGGCTTCACAAAAGTTAATAACGTTGAGCCGTGAAAATAAAAAAAAAAAAATTAACACAAAATTGTTACTTCTACCAGATAGCTTTTTTTTTTACAAGGGTATCAGGAAAAATTGCACCATAAAATGTATGGTGCAATTTCTCCTGAGTACACAGATATCTCATATGTGGTGGTAATCAATTGTTTGGGCGCACAGCGGGGCTCAGAAGGCAAGGAGCGTCATTTGACTTTTCAAACGCAAAATTGTCTGGAATAGTTAGTGGATGCCATGTTGTGTTTGGAGACCCCCTGAGGTGCCTAAACAATGGAGCTCCCCCACAAGTGGCCTCAGTTTGGAAACTATACCCCCATGGCATAAATCTAGATGGGTAATGAGCACTTTGAACCAGGGCTGTGGAGTCGGAGTCGGAGTCGTGGAGTCGGAGTCGGAGTCGGAGCTCATTTTGGTGGAGTCGGAGTCGGAGTCGGAGTCGGTATAAAATGCACCGACTCCGACTCCTAAAATATATAATAAATTGGGGGACAGGAGTGCAATGCAGAATGTGCTGAATATTTTACTAAATAATAACATTTAGTATAATGCTTATATTTAAGTGAGAAATTTATTGTAGTACAATGTGAACATCAGACATTTAATTGTTTTTATGATACAATAATCAAGATATTTGGATAGAACATAAAATATTTATTGGAATACAACTTTAGAACACAAAAAACTAATAAATTGTAAATATGTAATATATATATATATATATATATATATATATATATATATACAGTGTATATACACACAAGATATATATGTAATCTACTGTATATTACATAGTGTATTACATTATTACATATTTACAATTCATTAGTTTTTTGTATTCTAAAGTTGTATTCCAATAAATATATTTTATGTTCTATCCAAATATCTTGATTATTGTATCATAAAAATTATTAAATGTCTGATGTTCACATACACATATTCATGTACTACAATAAATTTTTCACCTAACTATAAGCAATATATGTAGGAGTCGGAGTCGGAGTCGGAGCCGGAGTCGGAGTCGGAGCCGGAGTTGGAGTCGGTGCAAGAGAATTTGAGGAGTCGGAGTCGGAGTCGGAGTCGAAGGTTTGGCTTACCGACTCCACAGCCCTGCTTTGAACCCTCACGTGCTTCATACATTGAGCCGTAAAAACAAAAAAATACTGTTTTTCCACAAAAAATGTTATTTTTGGCTCAATTTTTTAAATTTTACAGGGGTAACAGGATAAAATAGACTGCAAAATTTGTTGGCCAATTTGTCCTGAGTATGCTGATACCTCATATGTGGCAGCAGACCACTGTTTGGGCGCACGGCAGGGCTCCAAAGGGAAGGAGTGCTGTACATTAGCAGGGACCTGGTATGTCAATTTCATAGTGTGGTATATTTGTGTACGGTACATCAGGCCGTCATGTGTGTGCTGAGTAGTGTACGTCAGGTCCTCCCCCCGTCTGTGTTGTGTGGTGTATACATCAGGTCCCCCCCCCGTCTATGTGGCTTATGGAAGATCCCCCCTCCCCCCTCTATGTGGCTTATGGAAGATCGTCCGTTATGTGGCGTATATCAGGTTCCCCCCCGTTTATGTGGCTTATGGAAGATCCCCCTCCCCCCGTCTATGTGGCGTTCATTGGGTCCTCCCCCCCCCCGTCTATGTGGCTTATGGAAGATCCCCCCTCCCCCCGTCTATGTGGCGTTCATCAGGTCCCCCCCCGCCCGTCTATGTGGCTTATGGAAGATCTTCCCCCCGTTATGTGGCGTACATCATGTTCCCCCCCGTCTATGTGACGTACGGAATGTCCCCCCCGATTATGTGGCTTATGGAAGATCCCCCCCCCCCCCCGTTATGCGGCGTATATCAGGTTCCCCCCGTTTATGTGGCTTATGGAAGGTCCCCCTCCCCCCGTCTATGTGGCATTCATTGGGTCCTCCCCCCCCCCGTCTATGTGGCGTTCATTGGGTCCTCCCCCCCCCCCGTCTATGTGGCTTATGGAAGATCCCCCCTCCCCCCTCTATGTGGCTTATGGAAGATCCCCCCTCCCCCCTCTATGTGGCTTATGGAAGATCCCCCCTCCCCCCTCTATGTGGCTTATGGAAGATCCCCCTCCCCCCGTCTATGTGGCGTTCATTGGGTCCCCCCCCCGTCTATGTGGCTTATGCAAGATCTTGGGTCCCCCCCCCCCGTCTATGTGGCTTATGGAAGATCCCCCCTCCCCCCTCTATGTGGCTTATGGAAGACCCCCCCGTTATGTGGCGTATATCAGGTTCCCCCCCCCCGTTTATGTGGCTTATGGAAGATCCCCCTCCCCCCGTCTATGTGGCGTTCATTGGGTCCCCCCCCCGTCTATGTGGCTTATGCAAGATCTTGGGTCCCCCTCCCCCCTCTATGTGGCTTATGGAAGATCCCCCCTCCCCCCTCTATGTGGCTTATGGAAGATCCCCCCTCCCCCCTCTATGTGGCTTATGGAAGACCCCCCCCCCCGTTATGTGGCGTACATCATGTTCTCCCCCGTCTATGTGACGTACGGAATGTCCCCCCCGATTATGTGGCGTATGGAAGATTCCCCCCCCCCCCGTTATGTAGCGTACAGAAGGTCCCCCCGTCTGTGTTGTACGTCGTTTTGTGTGTTATGGAGGAATGTTGGGATGGCACATGTTAATTTAGTACCCGGATGAGTGATAAACTTTGAAGCAGTTTATCACACAAAGTCCAGGTTTATCGGGACAAGTGTCGCATTGAAACACTGTGTCCTTCCTCACCCCCCTGCTATAGCACACCCGGCACCTTTTCTGAGATCTTCCTCTTCCGGTGGTTTGCGGTACCTCACCAGGAAAATGTTGCCCTGGTACCATGCGGGCACTTGCAGTTCCAGAGTTGCTAGGGACAGCTGCTTCTTCTCTTCCAAACATCAAGGTCTTGATGACGGCTTCCTGGAACTGAAGGAAGGTGTTGGTCTGGCCTGCACCTCGTGAGAGCACGAAAGCATTGTACAGTGCCATCTGCACGATGTGCACAGCCAGCTTCTTATACCACACCTTCACCTTCCGCATGGCATTATAGGGCTGGAGGACTTGATCGGAAAGATCAACTCCTCCCATATGTTT